>NW_025931189.1:0-8800 GCF_000764305.2 Hyalella azteca
TTTGTATATTGTTTGTTTACAGAAACCGATTTATAAAGACAACTGAACGAAAAATCGTGTATTCAAATCCTTCGCCAAACGAATATACGTAACACATACAATCAACTATAAGGATTTCCAGACAACGTTCAACGGTTCAAGAATAACATGTTGCACTTTACACGTTATAGTAAATAATCCAGTCTATTCCTGGCCCGTTTTTTAAGATAGTTATAATTTTCTAGAAAAATGCGTGCATTGGAGACTCAATAAGATTATTGCTAAGCTCCAAAATATTTCCCATGCATTCGGTTTAAGAAATTGGAGTGAACCGTGAAAAATAGACACTGGCAGTCTGAATGAAATTATGCTGGTATTCTCAAATAGTCATCAGAAGGAACTCTTCATTCCATTTCCTAACTATCCTAGTCCTCACGCATGATCACTAATCACCCGATTTTTTGTATTATCTATACAAAAAGACATGTGTGACAGAAAAAAAGCATTGTGACTGTGGTAACCGAATCATCTGATGATCAGAAACAGGTCGATGTTAATGATGTATGACATGTCGATTGTCGAACAATTCAGAAGAATAAGTAGTTAACCAACCATTCGCGATAAAATATTTTTGAGTTATTGGAAACGAGAACGGATATTTAAATACTCTATGAGAAACGCTGATGTTATTGCAACTATTATCAAAATTCGCATAATCCCCGTATTTTCATAAATTTGATTTACTTTGAATTTTTATAGCTATGTCAGAAATCTCAAATATAGTAGTTTTACCAGAAAGCTATCAGAGAAAATGCTGAAAGATCGTTAACAAAGAAAATCTTATAGCGTAAACTAAAGTAACAAATATTGTACTGTCGCGTGAATAGGAAAAACGACGATTTTGTTATTGAAATAAACTATATACATTCTTTAATGCCATATAATTGGGCGTAAAGATTGAAAAAATGTTACATAAAGAAATATTCGGCGAGCGTGATTCGCAGCACACAAGACACAACCACACAGCACCACACAGACGGACAGCCGTTAACACATAATACAGGAGTAACAGTGAGTCTCAATTTGGAACATGGGGGCTGATATTCCCTAAAATCGCGGGTAAAATTTACCATATCGCGGGTGATTTTTTAAAATCGCGAATGAATCTTTTGAAGGAATTGAAAAAATCCCATAGGAATAGGTGAAATTGGCCAGATTAACGGTCTTTTTTGTCCTATTCATGGGTGGCTTCTGCCCAATTTCCCGGATAGAGAGTGACTGTAACAGGACGCACACTTAACACAGGGCGGGCCAGCGGTTACAGTTCAGCGTAACAGAAATGAAGCAGTGATTTGCGGGTTCGATCCCAACTACATGCGACAGTTCAGATATTATTATTATTCTATTATCAAAAGATTGATGTGCATATAAGCACAGCGCCTCATATGAGAGATGAGCATATATCTTTATTTACTTTATTTTATTTATTTATTTTAATTTTAATACAATTTATTTACTATAATTTAGAAGCCAGAGGTCTATAAAATAAGAAGGAACGTAAATAGACTGCACGCAGCGAGATTTACCATCGCTATGCTTCAGTATAAGTTGACTTGTACCGTCGCAGGAGTGCGAGGAACTGCCAGTTCTGACGACCCACAACTGCAGGTTGAACCTCCAGAACTTTGGTTCTGCTGCGCCATTTTCAAATAATGTCCGACATATAACGGCTGGAAATTCTGTCATTTTTATATTAAATTTGATCTAATAATCAACGCGACGTAACAAAGTTATGACGAAGTCCTGAAATTTATTCATTTCACTTGTGCACCTTGGTTGTATGAATTCAACAGGCGTGAGTTTAGACGTTAATGAAATGGTGGTCGCAATTGCCACCTGGGCTCGTATGAGCTTAATATAATTACACAGTCCAGTCAAACAGCCTCATTGTTGAATCTTGAATTGTTGTGCAGGATCTACCCGACCTCAGTTCGACATTCCGGGTAATTATTTAAACAACTTAAACTCTTCTGCTTAATTTGACTTAAAAAGATCTTGATATAATAATTAGTCAATCGTCATGGATGCAAAACTGATTTACACTAATTATTTTTTTATTTCCCTCATATCTTCGAGCTTCCCAAAAGTTGACCATCGAATTTATTATTGTCGCTTGCAACGTTAAAATTTTGCCGTCGTTAAAATCGATTTCGACTCGAAATAAGAGCTACGGACGTTAAACTAGATACGAAAACGCGCTGCACTCGAAAATTTAGAGCTCACAAATAAATATTGGACCCCCAAAATATCTAACATAAAATAGGCACCACAAATTCCAAAACTACAACGAAATCAAATCTCACAGATATGTCTTCTTATTAAATCTTACATTTCATGAATCAAATGTGCAGAAAATGTGTGATTTCACATCGAAATGAAAATGTTCATAGTATCTCCTGGTGATGGGAAACTGGCCGAACTTCGTTGATGAAACATTTTTTTGTTCTTTTCTTCTAATTGCCTCTCGTATATTCTGTCTTAAGTTCACTTCTACATCATGGAGACGTGATTATGAATAAGTCAAATGAATAATGTATATGAGTAACGCACAAGTTGCAGTTTTTTATTTCACCAGATGAAGACTGATATATGCACATTTGATGATACAAATAAAATAATTACCAATCAAATGTTATAACTGTATTAGGTCAAGTTTAATTGATGATGCTGATAAAAAGATATAGATGTTATTCAAAACAGAAAACGAAAATAGATTTACATTGTGAATCTCATCACAGGTATTCACTTTTATATAATCACATGTCTCACGCAGCTATTTCATGAAGTTTGCAAGAATGAAGCACATATTTTATGATGGTGACGGAAAAATATAATTGAATAAAATCAGGGCAAAAAAATATTTAAAAAATTAATTTTTGGTGGCGAAAAGCCCGCAGGAGGAGGAAGTATGAGATTATCAGAAGAGCAGGTTCGATTGTTATACTACACTATATCAACGATTCTGCGCATTAATCTATTGGGCATTAGCTGACTTATTGACCACACATTCAGCGCAGGTCATTTGCTCTTTGAAAAGTCAAACGAGGTCATGAGAAACAAACGCATTTCATGCTTTATAAGTCATTTCTGTCATAAAGTCATAAGTTGGGACTGTCAGGCAGGAGACTGTGAGGGCCACTATCATTGCCATCCATTTGTCTCCTGTTCTCTCATATACCACTCCGTCACCCTCACCTCTCTCATCCAGTATCACTCTCATCATTTCCAGTCTCTCCCGCTCATATGCGTCACACTCCATCATCAGATGTTCCACAGTTTTACCTCTCGCCTCTATCACACATGAAACAAATATCCTCTCTTCTCTCATTCCACATGTATGTCCGCGCATTCACACTCAAAGCATTTGCTCTCACACAGAACATTAGATCTCCACCTCTACTTCCATCATATATGTACTCATATCTTGGCACCTCTTTTATCCTGTACAACTTCAGGCTGTCCTTTCTTTCCATTCCTTGCTTCCACACTCTCAGGTCCCACAGTTTCACTCTCTTTTTTATTTCCTTCTTCCATTCTTTGACGTCCCATTCGATACCTGTTGCACCCTGTACTGTTATCATCCATTCCTCTCTTGGTCTATCATTTCCTGGGCGAGCCCGTGTTTCATGTAGTCCATACTTTCGTACTATTGCATGACATTTACGTTCCCATTTGCTCACTCTCAAATTCCACAGGTACACCTTACGTGCCCAGCGTGCATCATCCATTCTTTCCAGTCGTACTTTATATCTCAATGTTACTTTCATTCTTCTCTCTCTAAAGGTACTCCATCTCATATCTCCTCTCAGAGCCTCCACTGCAGTCCATCTGGGGGCTCCAAGGGCCAGTCTAGCTATCCTATTCTGTACAGCCTCCAATTTATCCAGTTCCCCATCATTCCATGCAATAACGTCCATTCCATACATGATCCCAGGTACCGCTATATATAACAGACACTGGCAAACAGCGCTCCATAACAGCTGGCCACCTGCACCATCGGCACGTTCTGGTCACACGCCGGGTTCTAATTACTTTATATAAAAATTGGTCGTTTATCACATCCCATACACTTCAGATGCTATCAATGCAGTGAGGAGTTCCTCAGCAAGTTCTCATACGCTTGAAATTGCTAACCGATTATTTTTTACGTTACTCGTTCTTGGTTCCCCTGGCTATTTACGCATCTATCTCCTCCGTGTAAATTTTGTTGTTCTATTGAATGAAGTTTGAACTGATAATGGAGCTGCTCTATGAAACTAATTTAATTTGATTATGAAAAATTGTAGAATACTTTTTTAGTTTTTAAAAGCTTTGCGTAATTGAATATGCGCCGAGATTTATAAGACTATTTGCAATGCGTAGATCAGTGGAATGCAGAGCGCTTCGCCGGAGTTCGCGCTGCTGAACGCTTATCTTTACTGAACGCTAAAAAGGATCGAGACAAATTGCGGACGCTTGAGGTAGTTTAATTAGGTTTGATTGATGCTGGTGTCTTTAGCTTTGCCGGTCCCAGGTTTTGCGTATCAGAAGGGTCATAAAATTTATGACCTTCAGGCCCCAGTGACCCACAAGTCCCTATTTATGTCACATAGACTTGCTAATCTTACGCACAGAAGATATTGAAGCAGTGAGTTGCGTGTTCAAGCCCCGCAACAAGCTGTGGATGTTCTGTAATGTCGAGAAACGGCGACAGACCTACGGTCTAATAAACGCTGAAGCCGCTATATTGTTATTATTGTATAACTAACCAACTATTTAAAGGAGGGTTGTGTTAATATATAAGGGTGCAACAGCGCTGCATAACAGAGAGGGATCACAAAACAGGTACGTTCATCACTTCTGTTTGAAACATGATAGATAAATGTTATTCATTCGTCGCGTTACTGGAAAATGTGCATTGCTAGGCTCGGAAGAAGGGAAGTGTGCACTTCTGGACCTCCCAGCAGCAGCTGGAGGTGCGGCCTGGTCGAGCTAAGGGAGTTAACAATAATTAGGGAGATATGATACATAATTCATGAAAACGGAATCGAAAATTCATGAGAATAGAACAGAAAATTTCTAAAAATCCATGAAAATGGAAAAGATAATTAAAGAAAATAGAATAGATAATTTATGGAAATAGAGTATAAAACTGAAAATAAAATAGAACATTCCTAAAATATAGTAGATAATTCATGAAAGTAGAATGTTCGCATTCGCAAATGCGGTGGGACGTATTCCATGAACAAATTACTCGCGTCTGTTGGTTCAAGTGTTATTCAGTTCGCTGATGATCGAATGCCGCCGGATTTCATCGACTATAGTTTGATATCTTCTAAATGAAGACCAAAACATTATAATGAATTAATAATTTAAAAATTCCTTAACTGCGTGCATGGGCATTTGGCTCCAACTGATCTATGTTTATCCTTCGTCATGCAGCCAGAAATTCTTTATTTTGACGTCGGGCGGTCAATACAGCGTATTAAATTTGACGGTAGACGTGAATAAGGCGCTGTGATGCTCACCATCGCACAAGAGGGTGAAGTTTGCGTCCAATAATGGTATGCATTGAGACTATGCTGCTAGCTTCAGTCTTATATGTGAGGTCTTGATCACGTTTCGTAGTGGGAGTAATTTTCAGTAAAATGATTTTGTTAGCCATCAAAAAAAATTTCTATTCAAAATCATAAAAGTTAAAGGAAACGATATTTTGTATATATTTAATAAATAGTTATCGTGAAAATATGAATTTCGGTATAGATAAGTATGTAAGAAATGATTTTGTTGAGCAAATTGATTTTTCAATCTTTTAGAATTTTTCGCACAACATTGGAGTAGTCATTTTTGATCGGATTCTAGAAGTGCGTCCAAGAATACTTATAACGTAATTTAAATTAAAATTATTGAAATTACAAATTTTGGTGCCAAATAGGCATAGAGAAAGAAACGGTGTAAATTATACCTTAATTCATTGCATGAGCATACATCTTGAGGGCTCCACCCCACCTCCCCCTGTCTCTAACATCCAGTAACTCCTCATCTTGCGGAGTTGTTTGAAAATCTGTGAATTTCTGCGTGAAATTGGAGCTCACCCGTGGCTTGGGGTTGGGGGTTGGAAGTCATTTGCGCTTTAATCAGCCGCCTCAAGCTTGAAGGATCGTCTCTAGTTTGACTGGTTATATCATTATTGTTTGAACTTACATAGAGGCTACATCATATTTAATGTGCGAGCTTTTTCGTATAATGACAGTCTAAATAATATTAATCACAACATTTCCATGTTTTAAAGTAGTTTTCATGCTCCGATTAGTATTGAATATGAATACAATTAAGTCTGAGAACCTGAGAACCGACGATCTCCCGCCGCGTCATTGTAATATAAGGGCAATGAAAAAGTGGCAGAGATGAGGCCACTAGTGGCAGCCTCCATGACATTGAGTCTAGAACACAAGTATTACCAGCGTCTACGTGTCTTTCTACACGTACCTGTATACACGAGCTTGTGTAAGCCTATAGCGTATGTGTGCATGTGCATGTATGAGCATTGCGTTACCGTATGAACACCGCGCGCTTTTGCTGCGCTGGTGTCGTCTGTTGATGGTGGGTCGCTGAGGAAATGTGTTTGCGTGAGTTTACGCTGCCGCCGTTTTCTGATAAAAGTGAAAATTTACGTCCCATTCAATTTTTCTAGTGGTTAACTAATTTATTTTGATCTATCAATTTATCAACAAAGCTTTCTCCAGTGTATGTTTGTGTACGTTGACATAGGAATCATTCTCAATATTTCTCATTTAAAATAACCCATTGGCTTGTGCTGAAAGAGCGCCGTGAAGGACAAAACCTAAGTTCACGCTGCTGAAAGCTTATCTCTACTGAACGCTAAAAAGGATAATTTAATTGGATCTGATTGATGCCGGTGTCTTCAGCTTTGCAAGTCCCAAGTTTGCGTCATTTTAATGCAGAATTAGAATGAAATGTTCAGGCACGCAGGACGGAGGCCGATTAGTGATTTACTTAAATTTTACACGGTGAAAAATGAACTTGGGCACTGACTCGCGAGCAACAAAATTTGTTTAAGCGCAAAATAATATCAATTTTTCGATTTATGCTTATGAATGGAACTCATCTGTTTAAGACAAGCGGACATTACAAAGGGCTTTAGAGACGTCGCTTGCTTCCTCCGTGTATGCTAATAACGCGGAATTTACACTGCAAAAAAAGGGTATTCAACTTTTGATTAATACAATGCAGAGCCTTACGAGTCCCGATTCTGATGAAGGTTGGGAACTCATTTAGTTTATCTAAACGCCATCTGGTCCGGGATACAGGTAATCGTATATCTCAATAATATTTGTATGTCATATAACTTCCAACAATATGCAGAATGAGGCTACAACTTAGGGTAATTTATAAGACCTCCCATTCAAAAACTGATGAGTTACCCATCAAATATTTTATATATAATTTGAAACAGTTATTTTAATATATGTAATATATTTTTCCTTTTTCGTTTATATATTTCGCTTATTATATCTATATTCTGATTTCTGTCTTAATAACAATGCTTTTTTCTGATTCAAATAATAACGAAATCATCAAAAATATAATATACACCTACAAAGTTCAAGTTTTATTATATGACACTACATTTTCTCCTAAATAATGTTATTTTTTAAATTATTGTATTTTGAAAAAATTTTGCTGCCGAATAGGCGAAAAATGTAATAGAAATGTACGAGACGCCTAATTTTTTCATGTTAATGCATAAGGCATTATTAGAACGGTTATGATAATTTTTGACCTTCCGGCCCCAGTGACCCACAAGTCCCTATTTATGTCACATAGACTTGCTAATCTTACGCACAGAAGATGCTGGAGCAGTGTCCATCAATCGTCCATACTGTCGTATTTTTTATTTACTTTAAGTCAGGAGTGCAAACCATGCGAATGAACAATTGTTTCAGTCCGCCGGCTAAGCCAAATAAAGTTTATGCTCGCGTCATTCATCATTTTCCAGAGGATTATGCGGCTGATATCTTCGGATGAATGAGATATTCGTGACCCATCATTTAAAATCTGAAATAATGGCTTAAGCCAACTCGACATGACTTGTAAGCGTCTCGGTGGAATATGAATTTAAGCAATATATTTCACGATGAGTAAACGTACAAAAAATGTATAATAATGTAAAATTATGTAAATTAATTACAAATAATATTAATTTTAATATAAAATTGTGTAAAATGACGTAATATAATGTAAAATAATACTGATAATATAAAATAATTTATAAAAATGTAATATTCACTCCATCGTGGTGCGAGGATCACAACAGCGTCTGATATGAAGGCCGTGTAGGAGCTGCACGCGCAGGACTTGCAAGTTCCTTCCTTCCCGCCACTGACGGTCCAGTCTCTGCCTTCTCGCTCAGCATTCATTAATATCAAAGTTATGTCAAATGTGGAGGCATCCAAATTTATTAATATTCATAATACATCCCGAGACTCGCCGGGTTGACTTCCTGTTATTTATCAATAATGTTTTTATGGCGAAAACTAGCCAACTATTTAGAGGAGGGTTGTATTAATATGTAGGGGAGCAACAGCGCTGCATAACAGAGAGGGACCACAAAACAGGTACGTTCATCACTTCTGTTTGAAACATGATGGATAAATGTTATTCACTCGTCGCGTTACTGGAAAATGTGCATTGCTAGGCTCGGAAGAAGGGAAGTGTGCACTTCTGGACCTCCCAGCAGCAGCTGGAGGTGCGGCCTGGT
>NW_025931190.1:0-327 GCF_000764305.2 Hyalella azteca
TATATAAAAGGAGCCTTCTCTTCACTCTCCATCACCGCAATAACTTTTGTTTGCACTATCGTACCTAACAATCAAGGTTACGATTCTTTCTACAAGTATCTTTCAAATCTGAAACGTATGAAAAACACAAACATAGTTAATAGAAACCGATGACAATATAATAAATGACATTTTGATATTAAAAATATATGAAAATATTATGATAACGTTTAAGAACATAAAATGCGTAATGCTTTCCTATTTGAGCTCTTATTTGTAAAACACGTAATAATCCATTATAAATTATCATGAAAATTCAGTTTTGATGCCTGAGTTCTGAAAATCAAT
>NW_025931191.1:0-678 GCF_000764305.2 Hyalella azteca
TACTAATTGTTTGCACCTGTGTTCTAGGTTTTGAATTGACGATGGAGCTGGACTCCGAAACGTTTTCTCTTATAAGAAATGGTGAACTTTTTGGCTATTTTCTTTACTTTTAAATTCCTGGTGATTCGAGGTAAGATTGTCAGGTTTTCGATCTAAAGACAGTGCTCAAATTTTTGATGGTCAAGATTCCACATAAAATTGTGAATAAATGACCAGGTTTTATTCGGTGGTAATTGATCATTTTTGATGGGTAATATTCGGGGTAAATTATATCGGTACCCTGTTACGCTGTTTATGCAAATTGTGACGATACTCTCACTCACTTACTAATAACTGTTTTAGCCCAGCTAAACGTTTTTTGCTGCTAAATAAAACTATTTTCGATTACTGTAAATGAAGCTCTGGAAATTACTGTTAATTATATTTTGTAAATATTATTTATAGGGATAATTTTATGTTCAAGTTATGACTATTAGCTTTTAAAATAAAATGTTGACACGATATAAATTGAAATGATACCTAGTGGGGCAACGGGTCCATGCGTGTCACGGGGCAAAGCGCCCATGGTGGGCTCAATACCCCTCTGTGAAGTCTTGTGTTATACATCATTAGATTTGTCTCAATGAGCTTCTCAAAACTATGACTAGCTTTTTGAATTATAAATTACACTTCATATTG
>NW_025931192.1:0-830 GCF_000764305.2 Hyalella azteca
CGTACACATCCATTCAGAAGCCCACGCGTTCTACACAAAGCGCTTCCTGTACGAAAAGCTGAATCGTCGCCGAGGCTGGGAATTTCTGCTGAAAAACTTGAGCTGAATCGTCGCCGAGGCTGGGAATTTTCTGCTGGAAAACTTGAGCTGAATCGTCACCGAGGCTGGGAATTTTCTGCGGGAAAACTTGAGCTGAATCGTCGCCGAGGCTGGGAATTTTCTGCGGGAAAACTTGAGCTGAATCGTCGCCGAGGCTGGGAATTTTCTCCTGGAAAACTTGAGCTGAATCGACGCTGAGGCTGGGAATTTTCCGCTGGAAAACTTGAGCTGAATAGCCGCTGGCTGTGCGTTAGCCGTTCATGCCATTATAATATACGTGTAGTTTAGGGGGGGCACAGGAGTAAAAATTTTGATTATCTTATAAATTCACATAAGAACGTGGTAAAAGACCTGCATGTTCACTGATGATGCCGTCAACCCGAAATCCAGATGGATGGAATGCGATACGCTCCAAATAGATGCCCGTTAAGAAAGACCCCAGTCTTGAAAAGACCCAACTGTATGTTGTAGTTGACTGATATAATTAAGTCACCACAATAAACACATAAATACAAGCCAGAATCTTACAAACATGCAATCGCCAAATGTATTTTTTTTTTGCTTAATTATCTTTGAATCTCCTTGAACGCCACGTAAAACAGCGCTATTTTCAATTACCAATAGTACTTCAACAACCTCTGACGTCCACAAATTACCATCAACAATAGAAACGTCCACAATGGAGCGTTGTTTTCGCACATACCATCACCTGTCAATACGTCCACATATCA
>NW_025931193.1:0-3582 GCF_000764305.2 Hyalella azteca
GAAGGATATCACTGACAATTTTCAAGCAAACTTGTACTTCTAGGAGCACAGATGGAAAAGTATGAATGTAATCCAGATTTCGTGACTGTGAGCGGACTCACTTTAATGTGTAGGTCCTCGGGACGATGCTGGTGAACAGCGGCAGGGTCGGGGATGTTGGTGGGGGAGGAGAGTACGGAGATCTGGCCAGGGACGGAGCCGTAGTCTCCTACTTCTGTCACAAGTGACCACACATGGTTATTAGAAATAAAGATAATTAACATACAGATGATGAATAAAATTACAGAGAGTTATTACAAATACGTATGTGTTTAAAATACATATAAATATTCATAATACAGATAGTGTATTATAACAACAATTTGTAAGTGAAAATGTGAAATTATGAGCGCACCTCGCAACTCATTGATGAATAATTCATGTACACTCCTATAAAATTATGCGAAATTAAAAAAGCGAAATGCGAAAGCAAAAAAAAATGAAAACAATTTTTTGCAAACTAACGCTCTGGAAAAGTAGAATATGATTATGAGAGCACAACTAATTTTGTTTAACTAAGACTTCTCTTTAAATGGAAGGCAGGAAATAATTTAAGCTACATATGGGTTTTTTTCTGATCTTAGTCAACTCATCAAAAACTTCTCTACTGAGCTCGCCCACTCTCCTAATGGATTGGCGCGCCCATAAGTAGCATTTCGTCNATTAGTACATTTACTTTGATAACGCATTTATTATACTATTATTATTTTATTATATTATAAGCTGCCAGGCAATTGATTGGTGCGTTCTTTATTATAATATTATTATAATTACTTTGATTACGCTTTCATTATACTATTATTATTTTATTATCAGCTGCGAGGCAGTTGGTTAGTGCATTCAGTAGTGTGATATTATTACAATTACTTTGATTACGCATCTAACATATTATTATTATTATTTTATTATAAGCTGCAAGGGAATAGTTTGGTGCATTCAGAATAATATTACAATTATTTTGATAATGCATTTATTATATACTTATTATTATTGTTGTTTTATTATAAGCAATTCAAAATCTAGGAAAGGTTCAGATTTATACATTAGCGTACAGCAAGAATTATTGGCTAGAATAGCAAGCTAAAAGATATTCAACGCCGTCTTTAATCAAAACGACTGAATAGTCCAGTTCATTAGAAATTTTAACATTTCATCAATTAATTTTTAATTTTAACATTTCCTCGATTAATTGTTGAAATACAAAGATACAAATACATTCCAGTGAGGTTTTTGCAAAGAGTAATTGGCTTCAAACATAATTTACAATAAATTATTTTTGTACTTTGATTAGATTAGTAATTCTTAACAAAGAAACTTAACTATTATCTCAGTCTGATACTCTCAAATTTATAACAGTTATATACGCTAAAATTTATCCAATATACGCTCAAATTTATCCACAGTCAACCTGATATTAGGACCATGAAAAAAAAAAATTCCGCAAGAGCGACAAGCCTGATAGGATACTGATAAGGGATACGTGTAAACATCCCATATAAGCAGAACCCTGCAGCCTGCCTCACCTCGAACTCGGCGTGCTTGAGAACGTCGTCTGCCCTCATCCTGTTCAGGATGAACTCAGCCTCGTTGGCAACCCGCACGATGTGGTCCTTCATTGCGTGTGACAATAACCTGCAATAATTACATCAATAAGTAACAGTCATTATGACAATACCAGCAATAACCTGCAATCATTACCTCGATAATTTACAGCCAACATAATTATAACCTGAAATGACCTGTAATAACCTCCTCAATAATTGACCGCAATGACCAGCAATTACTACCTCTATAATTGACCACATTGAAGACAACAAACTGCAATGACCTGCAATAACTACCTCACTAACTGACCGCAATGAACTGCAATAATCCCCTGAATAATACGATAAAGACACCGCGCAATACCCATCAAGAACATGTATCAAGCATCGAATAGTCCCGACAAGAGCGCGTAAGCAACAAGACATGCGAGTGTCGGCACCCTCACGCACCTTCCCTCGTTGATGAGCTCAATGAAGGCGAGCCCGGCGTGTTTCTGCAGTGAGTTCTGCCACTCCTGCGAGCACAGCAACATCACGAGCTCCACGACGCTCTGGCTCTGCTTGAACGTTGTCAGGCCTAACACAAATACAACAGCTGTTAGTTACAGTGAGTGACTCGTGCTAGTGGTTAAGGGTTTCACTTGCCGAGCATTCAGAGTCTTTGATAACATGAATTTGTATTTAATAGCAGGAATATGAATACGAATATCTGATAACAAGAATTCAAATACGAGTATTTGATAACAATAATATGAATACGAATATTTGATGACAAGAATACGAATACGAATATTTAATAACAAGAATTTAAATACGAGTATATAGTTATGAAGACCACCGCACCCTCAAGCAGCAGCTCCTGGCCATGAGAGCCGACAAGAGTCTTGGAGAGGAAGGGCGCGAAGTCGACCATGATCTCCCTGAGCAGCGGCGACACAGACCCCAGCGCCGTCTCCAGCTTCTGCGTCAGCGACGCTTCCCGCGACACTGCGCGCGCTGGTAGCTCCGTGTGCATCAGCGACTGCAGCGTACATTTATTATATAGTTAATTAAAATAAAATCACAAACGCTGGTTAAAATACATCGTTTCTTATACAAAAATAAGATATTTTTCCAACTGGAAAACAATTTAATGAAGGATATCACTGACAATTTTCAAGCAAACTTGTACTTCTAGGAGCACAGATGGAAAAGTATGAATGTAATCCAGATTTCGTGACTGTGAGCGGACTCACTTTAATGTGTAGGTCCTCGGGACGATGCTGGTGAACAGCGGCAGGGTCGGGGATGTTGGTGGGGGAGGAGAGTACGGAGATCTGGCCAGGGACGGAGCCGTAGTCTCCTACTTCTGTCACAAGTGACCACACATGGTTATTAGAAATAAAGATAATTAACATACAGATGATGAATAAAACTACAGAGAGTTATTACAAATACGTATGTGTTTAAAATACATATAAATATTCATAATACAGATAGTGTATTATAATTACAAATTGTAAGTGAAAATGTGAAATTATGAGCGCACCTCGCAACTCATTGATGAATAATTCATGTACACTCCTATAAAATTATGCGAAATTAAAAAAGCGAAATGCGAAAGCAAAAAAAAATGAAAACAATTTTTTGCAAACTAACGCTCTGGAAAAGTAGAATATGATTATGAGAGCACAACTAATTTTGTTTAACTAAGACTTCTCTTTAAATGGAAGGCAGGAAATAATTTAAGCTACATATGGGTTTTTTTCTGATCTTAGTCAACTCATCAAAAACTTCTCTACTGAGCTCGCCCACTCTCCTAATGGATTGGCGCGCCCATAAGTAGCATTTCGTCTCAAGCTACTAAATTCTCATCCGTGACCAAATCAATGACCTTGTACTTTACATGTAAATAGATAAATAGCGATTAGAACAACCGCGTGGCGCACCACGGCCAAGTTGAGGTCTCGCGACTTTAAAGGTAAACAGAAACAAACCTCGTCGCCGTCCAGCGCCACCT
>NW_025931194.1:0-28110 GCF_000764305.2 Hyalella azteca
GGTGGCAAACATCCTGGCAAGAGAATTTGCTGGGCAAATCCTACCAACACCCCAAATCACACAAATCCATAAGATCAAAACTATGACCTTGAACCATAGTGGCAAACCAGAGCTTTTTTAGAATCAGTTCATTTTTAATTTCCTCATTTGCTAAAGATTTAAACCAATTTCTTAAGTATGATAATGTTGGTATCCAGGATACTTTACTGGTCTACTTATAGAACTCAAAAATGAACTTGAGAGAGTCTAAAAAAACTCTCTGCTTTGCCACTATGCCTTGAACCCAAATTCCATACCCTGGTACAACAGTGACTTCAAGTTAATAGACCTAAAACGAGCAATAAACACTACACGCTCATCAGCCCCAGGCAAAAGTTTTCTATCCACCTTTTTTTGTATTATCGAGTCTGTTTTTTGTCTGACATTCATTTCAATGTAATTCGATTTCTCTGCTGTCACTTTCAGGGTTCAAATAACTGATGATATTTTAGTCAAGTTCCTGTTTTATTTTCCACGGATGTCTCGTGTGTGTGGAACGCTGACCAGGTGGAGGCTGAAGTAAAAAGCATTGATTTCATATTGACTTTTTTCCCCTCATATCTTTGTTCAAGGCGGCAAATCTAGCGAAAATTGTTGGAATGCACAACGTACAACTATGGTGATTCTGAATAGAGATGGTTGAAATTTAAAGTATTTTTCCTTCGTTATTTGTTTACTTTGTTATTTCTTATTAAACAGATTGTTTCAAAAGGCTAGGAGAAGTTTGTTTTGACTTGGCTATTTGTCAATAGGACGTCATAACATAACCTGAACTGGCTCCACTTAACCTATCCTAACTTAATCTTTAGGAAAATCAATCCTCATCAAATACGTTGCCGGCAAGAAAATTTGGACTATGCTCCAGGTGGCGATCACGAATTGACTTAGTTTCATGATAAGCACTTGCACAAAACGTAGGCTTGAGTCTCATGATGAGTTCAGCGAAATGAAGAATCAGTGTTACTACAAGGATTCTTTTGACACGTACCACATTGTGTTGCGTTATGAATTGTGTGCAACTTCGAGGGGCAACGTAGCCCAGTGATTGCAGTTCAGAGTACTGAGATTTGAGCAGTGGATGCGTGTTCCAACCAAGTTTCTCGTCACAGTAATGGTAAAAATATGCCAGGCGGCCGTGTGGCTGACCACAGCAAAATTTTCGCAGTGAATTGTGGGTTTAAAATCACAGTAAGCATTAAACATTTCGCTATGTGGAGAATCGGCGATGAGCAAGATTTGGCCTCGTCAATGCTGATAATAATATTAGTAGAGACGCTTTTAAATTGGAATGGGCATGATTATAAACATTTTGATTTGCTGGAATTCAGGAGTCTTTGTTTTTATAGAGTCCATTGTAGTGAAATGTAATGCATTAGCGACTTGCCGGCGCCTTATGCCTATTCCTCACTAATTTTTATCGTTGAGAACAGTATGAATTATGGCATTTAATATGAAATACAAGCAAGAAATCTGCTTTCAAGTTTGGATACTGATCATGTAGTAATTATGAACATAGAATCAAGCAACGATGCACCATACATAATACCTGTGTTGAATCTTTGACATTTACTCAGATGCTGCTCCGTTTCATATCAAAAGTCCGGAATCTCTACATTTTCCGCGCCGTATGACAGATGTATTTTTCGCCGCATGTTGAAGTTGAACTCACCGCCGCTCTCCAAGTACTGCTTCCCTGTGGTTTACCGTCCACTTGCTGAATACCGACTGATTGTCGTGTCGTCTAGAGATTCGGACACGGGTTCTACTCGATTCATTCAAAGTGTCGCCCTTGACTTGAGTTAACGTGAGGGAGTGACGGTTGTTCTGGTGATCAAAAAGTGGAGTGTGTAGAATTTACGCTTTCCCTTTACCACGTTTTACTGATATTTCTTATAAAATCTGGAAGTTCTAAATTAAAAGCTTTCATGTGGAAAAACAAAAGGAACCCAAATCTGGGAACAAAACCCCCCAGACAGCCAACCGGCAGCGGCAGGAATGTCCAAGATAAAAGGAATTGAACTTGAACCCTGCCCTTCATCAGCACCAGAGAGAACTACCTCAACAAAGACAAAAATACCTGAAGACAAGAAAGGAGATTCATTACCAAAACGCAAGCGTCATCAGGCAAAGACATCTGACTATCCTGGAACAAGACCACAAATTGCCCAATCAACAATGGGAAAAACAAGAATATAAAAAACCAAATGGATTTAGACCAAATAGCCTGCAGCATGGAAATCTTACATCTATAGACTCAAATCCAGAAGAAGTCTTATCCTCTAGCAATAGATCATCCAAAAAAAGACCTGACCTGCAACATGGAACCAAATGACAGACCACCATGTAAAAAGCGTTGTGCACCAACAGCACCTGAAACCAACATTGTATCTACAATAACAACCCCAGAATCCCAGACAGCAAGAAGAAATTCATCAAACCAACAAGAAGCTATGGCAGCTCTGCCACAGCCAAGTCAGAAATTAACGGAAGCCCAGTCTCAAAATGCAGCACAATCAAAAATGGCACCTGACTCCAGGCATTCCGCCAAGACATTGATGAATAAAAACCGGTTTTCAGCCCAGCCTGCCCAGGCAGACCTTTCCAGTCCAAGCATAATCCAGAACTTGCCTCCCTCTACAAGAAAGGTACACATCAGATGCCTTAATGAAAATATATCCCTAACCAAACTAAATCCACTGAAACTAGCCAGGTCAATAGATGCAATCTGTGGACCAGTACAAGGTGTACAGCAATTGAGATCAGGAGGACTATACATTTCCTGCCACACTCTAGACCAAGTAAATCACCTCTTGGCAGTGAAACACCTTCCTATAACCCAGGACTGTCAGATCCATGTGCAAATAACAATAGCTCTAAACACCCAAACCACCATTGGAAAAATCTACGCTCCGGAGCTCCATGAAGAGACGACAGAAAGCCTACTGGAACTACTCAGACCCTCACCCATGGGAGTAATTGCTGTTAGGAAACTCTTCCAGGACCCAGCAAAAGCACATCTGCCATTATATGTGATAACCTTCTTGGACAAAAAATGACCAGAGAACATTCGAATTGGATATAGTAATTACAAGGTAGACAGACCCCTATTATCCAAACCCTCTCCGATGCTACAAGTGTTGCAGATGGGGACACACCTCAACCCACTGTTGGAGCCCACAACACTGCAGTAGGTGCAGGACAAGCGGACACAGTGGTTTAACATGCACCAAAACCCCAAGCTGTGTAAACTGTAAAGGAGATCACGATGCCTTAGACAAAAACTGTCCAATCTACCTGCATGAAATAGAAATCTGTCACTACTCAGTAGATCATCAAGTCTCGTATCCAGAAGCCAGGAAACAACTCTTCAACCCATCTCAGCTAACCAATGGAGAAACTAGATCAGCAAGAGCCCAGACCCAAGCAAACAGACCTCTTTATCCTGTTCCTCCAACACTTGAATCTCTAACTTCCTTTCCGCCCTTAACACATACACAAAAGAAGAGGCATGGTACACAAACAAGCACAAACACTGTACATGCACATGACCAAACAAATGTCACACAGCAGGATGCCAGTCATGCCACAAGCTCANCCTTACCATAGTGATCACTTTCCCCTCAAAATAACCATCAAACACACAAATAAAATTCTCTCCACCCGACCTAGATGGATACTGGACAAAGCCAACTGGGCAGCTTTCCAAAGAAAAGTGGACCTTCCACAAACATTCCTCTCGCCCTCTGAGGCTTGCAGTGCTGTGGAGGGTCGGCTGCTGTCAGCAGGGGTCTTTGCAGTCCCAATCTCCACCAACCCCAGAAAACATAAACCGACCCGATGCTGGTGGACACCAGAATGCACAACAACTCTTAAAGCCAAACGCAAAGCTCTAGACCAGTACAGACGGAAGCCAGGCACTATCAATTTATGGATTAACTACAAACGAGCTGCAGCAATATTCCGACATACAGCTCTCCTGGCCAAACAGCAAAGCTGGACAGCATTTGTACAATCACTGACCAGCACAACTAGTACAACTAAAATCTGGAGTAAAATCCGGAGACTCCGTGCCTCACCACCTCCACCAACCATCATACTAAGGGTCGGAAGCACTCTCCACACAAGCCCAGGAGAGGTGGCAAACATCCTGGCAAGAGAATTTGCTGGGCAAATCCTACCAACACCCCAAATCACACAAATCCATAAGATCAAAACTATGACTTTGGACCCAAATACCACCCCCTGGTACAACAGTGACTTCAATTTAACAGACCGAAAACAAGCAATAAACACTACACGCTCATCAGCCCCAGGCCCAGACACCATACCAGCTGCTTTCTTAATACACTTACCACATGAACAACAAACACGCCTACTTGCCTTCTACATCTACATCTAGACAACAGGAGTACCTCACCAGTGGCATGCAACACACATACTCCCTTTTCTAAAACCCAACAAACCACCCACAAATCCATCATCATACCGGCCCATAGCACTCACAAATAGGCTGAAATAGCTTATGCAAACTCTTTGAGAAAATGGTAAGCCATCGCCTCAGATGCCATCTTGAGCGTTTATCACTCATTGACCCCAACCAGAGCGGCTTTCGAACACGTCACTCCACCCTTGATGCCCTCACCCGACTGGAGTCAGATATAAGACTTGGACTCATCCTTGAGAACCCAACTGTTGCCGTCTTCTTGGATTTCACTAAGGCATTTGACTCAGTGTGGCATGGAGGTCTTCTCTAAAAACTGGAGAACCTGGGACTGACTGGTAGAATGCACAAATTTGTTAGAGACTTCCTGCAACACAGACGAATTCAAGTCAGACTACAGAACACATTATCCACACAATACCCAGTAACTGCAGGCGTCCCACAAGGATCAGTTCTCAGCCCACTACTGTTTTTGGTAATGATAAATGACATTTAACACATCTAACGTAAAGTACTCACTATTCGCCGATGATTGTGCAATTTGGAGCACTATATCCTCAATAACCGAATGCATCAACTTGCTCCAGTCGGCTCTCAATAACATAACAACATGGACAAACACATGGGATTTGGAACTATCAACACCCAAGTCCAAAGCAATGCTCTTCTGCAACAAAAGATCCCCACCAACACCAACACTGCTCCTAGCAAACCAATCAATAGAATTTGTAACTAATCACCGCTTCCTAGGCATAATCCTGGATCGCCGACTCACCTTTCGGCAACACATATACGAATTGAAAGAAAGATGCCAACGATCACTCCGACTTCTCACAGTGGTTGCAGCACACAAATGGGGTGCAGACTATAGAACATTGAGACAGCTTTACATTTCCCTTATACGGTCAAAGCTAGACTATGGTTCATTCTTATTCTGCACAGCAGCCCCATCCTACCTGATCATACTTGATAGAATTCAATATTCAGCAAGCCGCATCATATTGGGAGCCTTGCGATGTACGCAAGTCAAATCCCTGGAAGCGGAAGCCAACTTACAACCACTATGCATAAGAAGAAGACATCTCCTAACGGCCTATGCCACGCGTGTACTGCCCATAAAAAACCACCCAGTACAAAAAATGCTATTGTAATACTACCCATTTGAATTTTACTGACACCAAAGAAGAACACTACCTACAATCGGACTAATGCACAATGAATTTATGGCCATAAACCTCACTTACCCCTCAATACAGGGGCTGACACCTGAAATGCTTTTCCCCATAACAACCCCCACAATTGACCTAACTCTTCACACATCAAAGAAGGCAGACCTTCCACCCAAGGCATGGCAAGCTTACTTTAGTGACCTCCTGCTCCAGTACCCTACACGCACCCCAGTATTTTGTGATGGCTCAAAGACTGCAGAGCAGACAGCAGCTGGTTCATGGTCGACTGACTTCAATCTCATGGCACGACTCAATAAAAGCAACTCAATCTTCACCGCTGAGCTCTTTGCCCTTTTTATCACACTGAAATATCTAGAAAGCAAGGATGGCCTATTCATTCTAGTCTCAGACTCTCTCAGCTCTTTAAAAGCATTACAACATGCACACCCAAAATCTCACTACTTAGTCCTCAAAATCACACACTTCCTAGCTGTTACACCAAACAAATTCATACTAGCATGGGTTCCATCACACATGGGCATAGAAGGAAATGAGCTTGCAGACAAGATTGCCCAAGAGGCCCTATCACTACCGCATGCATTGCCCATAACACTCTCAGACCAAGAACTGAAACAGATAATCTCAACACACTATCACTCACAATGGCAACATCAGTGGCAAAACTCCACCGCTAAACTGCTTCCTTACAAAAACACACTTGGCCTATCTCCCTATCTGGACCTCAAACGATCACATCAAGTTCCACTGACACGTCTGCACCTGGGAGCAACTCGGCTCACCCATGCTCACCTTTTTACGGGACAACAGCCTGCTCACTGCCCCTTCTGTGACCAAAGATGGACTACTGCCCATCTACTGGAGTGCCCTGTGCTACAGCAGCCAAGACAGCCCCTGGACCAACACTGCAAAGAGATGGACGGTCCTTTCACACTGACATCCCTACTAAGAGATGATTTTCCAGCTGAGAAACTAGTTACCTTTCTGTCAAAGACGGACATCATCGACAAGCTCTAAAGAACAATACCACAAGCTCTGACCAAAGCACCAGATGCCCAAGAAGGCTGGTGCTAAAAATTCAACGAGATTCAACAAGCTTCCCCGTCCGGACGTGAGGCAAGTGGTGAAGAATCAAGTCCTCAGAAAGTGGTCAAAGAAGAAGAACTGCTTCCTGGGGCGCCAGTACCTCCGTCGGTGACGTGCCTCATCTCAGGAGACCAGCTAAGTATCATAGATAACTGCGTCATACTACATACTACATGTCTAACATGAGAATATTAAACAGACTAAGACTGTAAGTCACATAAGTGGCAACTAAAAAGCCTATCATTGTGAAAATGCTGCATATTTATGCCTGTGAAGATTGAAGTTGTTGAAATCCTTGTATTTCTGTCCAGTTGTAAATAAAGATTGCTTTTCTTTTTCAATCATTTGTGGAGTATTGAGTTAGAGCTTATGATTTATTTTCCACGCTTTGCAAATTGTACATGAAAAATTAATTTCTATACCTATATAAAAAGGAGTGACTAGGATCATTTTTAGCACCTACATTTTTGCGATGCATATAATCACATAGTAAATATATAAGATTGAACTGCTGCGTCAGAAACATCAGTGCAAGCCTCAAAATCAGTGCAAGCCTCAAAGATTGCAGTGGCACCCGTTGCCACTTGCACAATGCCTGTTCAGGCTGTGTGGTTGCTTTAGAAGCCAATAATATCTTATCTGAAATATTGTTCAGACTTTTTCAGGTATCAAAAATTAAACCTAAACATATATTTTATGGGTGATTTTCAAAAATTGCAGGCAAAAATATATTTTGTGTTTTCTGAATTTTTCCATTAAAATTAGTCAAGGTTTTCAGAAACATCTGAAATTGAATGCAGCATGCAGGCATGAGCATTTCTGTCTTGTTAACAGGTGGCTTCTGACTGATTTTCACATTGATTTTCCAATTTGGATCTTTCAGAAGTCCAGACCTGACTTGCTGATAAACGAGTCAATGTCTCCTGTCCAGAGTGCAGAAAGTGGGTGAATGTTGGAAGATCTTTGGCAGCATATTAGCAGCGAAATTTACGCCTTCAGAAGATCTTGCCTACACATTTGAATTGAAATTATACTATTTTAGATATTTGCCAGTCTTCAGCAACGCTAACTGCAGAACAGCAGGTGCACCAGTGGCTGCACTTTTTACAAATTTCCAGTTTCCCATTGTTGGATGAGGCTGCAAAGCACAATCAACAATTCTATAATTTCCTTTGCGAATAAAATCGCAATTGTCTACTGCAATACCTGTGGTGTCAAAGATGCACTCATCAAAGTTGGTTGCATAAAAACTTAACAAAAATAATGTATGCAACGCATCTTCCTAAGGGCCCAGAAAGACCACTGGCCATTCTCTATGCCCGTTGGTCTCCTTGTAATCTAAAACGCGCACCTAAGGTTTTTTTACCATTGTCATCTCCACTCATGTATACCCCACCACACTGATGGTGTGGTGCGACTCTTACATTGCGATTGTGTAACTATTACATCATTGTATCTTAATATCATCCCCCTGGTCATAATAAAATTCTTAAAGGCAAGCCTCTGACTATAGAAATAGAGGCATCTGATGACGTGATAATGTATTGTTTAAATTTTTATTGAAGAATGAATGCAGTTATAGTGCAGTCTGACCTGCCCACAACTGTGCAATCTCCAACAAAACGTTCTAGGTTGGGTCATTATGCAAGATTTTTAGGCAGGAGCATTGTACTAAGCACCATGGAAGTTAAAAATATTGCGAAATGATATGCTTGTGAACCGCAATTCCTTCAATCAAACAAAAACACATTACAATAGAGCCACACGATTTCATACCCACTGAAATTATATGATATTAGAGCCACAATATTTCAGAAAACAGTAATACTTTTCTCAACTAGACTGTAAGCACATGTATTTTGCTACAGTCATGGCTACCTTATGCCCAGTTTACCAGAATGATCTGATAGAAGCTCAGAAGCTAGAAATGGATATTCCATGTGAGCTTGCAACACAATGGATACAAATTTTATCTTTTTATTATAGGCAGGCATGGAATATTTCTGCTGATCTCCCATAAACAAGAATACAGCAGCTACCTCCCTCACTCCAGATGTGAGTGAGAGCTAAGCTTGGAAATTAGGCAGATGCTACCTTTGAATGAGATAGAAACACATGGCTGTGCAGACAATTTCTCCACTTCCTATAGCCCTTTGTAATTTAATTTGTGAAAATGAGAAAGAAATTTTGAATTTTTTCCTTCAAGTTTCAAAAATTGCCTGGAAACAATCATTGTCGCTGGCATTTTTTTTAGAAAATTATGCTTGTTATTCCTCTGAATTCAACTGAATTCAGTTGAACTGAATTTTCTGTTGAACTGAATTCAACTGAAAAATTGGGCTAAAGCCACCTGTTAACAATAGACTAGAATGATAAGGATCTCAGACAATTTTACCCATACCTATGTCATCTGTGCAACTTATGCTTGAAAATTTAAAAAAATGGCATGTTTGGCCTGCAGTTTTGGAAAATCATTTGTGCAATGATTGATTTTATTGGTGATTCTTGTAAAATTTTCACAATATTCAAAATTAATGTGGAGTCATTCAAATACCTAACTAAAAGTGATAGGCAAATGACGTGCAAGTCAAGGCATTGTTTTATTAAGATTATTTGATAGAACCTCCAGTATATTGAAATTAGGTAGATGATATCAACTTATCGTTCCAAGCACTTGATTTTAATCATACCATTTGGAAATTAATTAACATCAACCTCATTCATTTGAAAACAAATTTTGAGTGCAATTCATCCAACAAAAATTACAGTACAAATTTTTTCCCATTATTAGAGAATGAATGATTTGCTTTGCTTCTATAAAAGAGAGCATTTGACACCAAGCATCTTTATTTCAATAAGGATTCAAATCTTTCAACTTCACCCACTTCCACATGCCAGCTCAATTATTTCCCTAGCAATGTTCTAAAAATATAACTGCTGAATGAATTTTTAAAACTTGTGTGCAGATATACAGCTGTTTTTTTATAATTTGTCACACAATCTGAGGGATTTTGTGTGTATTAGGTGTTGGTAATCTGCAGTCATCCCATTCAATCATGTCCCATAAAATATCCAAGTGCCGGGTTTTGCTGCACCAACTCCCTGCAGCTGCCGTGGGGAGGGGCTGGTGTGCCATGCCAAGCCTCGCTCAAGTGTGTGCTGATGCTGGCAGTGTGAAGTGTGAAGGTGAGCCTGACATTTTGCTCCATCCTGCGCTTATAGTTAATTGGCATGGTTGTATGTAGTAGCTCTGTTCATGGTTGGAAATTGAATCCAAGGTTTTGTAATTTACTTATTTCCAGACAATAATTTCCATTGCAAAAAATATGTATCATTACCCTATCTGGGGAATGAATAAAATTGTCTATGTTGAGGAAATATTTTCCTGAGAAATATGTTGCACCTTCACCGTTTCCTTTTTGCAGTTTCAGATGCTGGGGCTGCCTCCTCAGCCCCTGAACTTCCAATTGAGAACATCAAGGAGGAGCTGTTGGATGCAATGGAGATTATAAGTGTAAAGGAAGAAGCATTCAATTATGATGAGAAGGTACACATTCTAGTTGGTATCTGATATCTTGAATTTTTTAAAATCTTTTTGTAAAATTGAACAGGACAGTGGATGCAAGAATGTATTTATTTACGATAGATTATTTATAAGAATGTAAAGAATATGCATTATCATTTCAAGTAAATTTTCAAAGAGGTTTAAACACATCATAATGATTGTTGATGAGCACTCACAAAATGAGGAGCCTTTATATCAATTCATAAATTTTCTCAATTATTTTTGAAACGAAATTTCCTAGATATATGCTTATGGGTGCCAGTATCATTTTCACCTGTTGGAGCAGGCATGTGAGCTCCCCAGCCCTGGTTGTGGGGACCCGCTAGTCCCCCCTCCCCCGCTGTGAATGCCCTGCAAGAGGGAAGCGCCAAGTGAGGCTCATGAGGCTCCCCACGCCCCCCAACAACCCTCAGCCATGGTGAGGGTGACAAGACAAAAAGTAGGTAGTGGTTGCCAGGAGGAAAATCTTCATTTTATAAGGTGTTGACTCTCAGTTAACTTTGTATGAAGGAAATAATGATAATTATTGGAAATTTTAATCTCTTTGCTGCTCAAATTACTGAGCATAGCATTTCCTTTACTTGTTTTACAAAGTTCTCATGTTGCTTGAATTCTCAAGTGATTTTTTTGTGATGTTCATCTTATGGTAGGTGGCGTTAAATAATAAATTTATGAACATCTTTGGCAAGCATAGAAAAAATGTGAGGCGACCTTCCAGTTTTTTTCTACAATGACGATATTCAATACGATATTAGAAGAAAGATTTATGAATACATTTTGCTCCTTTGCTTAGTTTTCTGCGCCAATTATGCATTTATTTCCATCTGCTTACAAGTCACCAGGTAATTGCTGCAATTATCTGCCTTGAAGTGACGTGTCTTGGTGTGAGCAGCGCAGCTCTGCACTGTCCTGACTGTATATATGGGTGCGTCACACAACAGCAGCTAAGACTGCATATTTTATCCAAACATTCAGCAGAGAAACCTTTCACCTGTTCAGAGTGCTCATATAATTGCGTCACAAAACGAAATCTAAGTCGACATATCCTTCACAAACATTCAGCAGAGAAACCCCTGAACTGTCCTCACTGTAAATATGCTTGCGTCACGCAACAGCAACTAAGTCTACATATTCTTTCCAAACATTCAGCAGAGAAACCTCTGCAGTGCCCTGAATGTTAATATGCATGCGTACTAAAACACGATCTAAATTTACACATTCTTTCCAAGCATTCAGCACAAAAACCTTTTAGCTGCACTAAGTGTAAATATTCTTGCGTCCAACGTCGCTGTTTCGATCGACATATTCTCCGTATGCATTCGTGAGCAAAACCACTCCTATAAGAGTGAAATATTTGAGTCATTAATGATGTCAGCGAGTGAGTCTTCATTGCTATGTGTCGTTCCCTGTACCCCAGACTTGATTTTCTCTTTGTTAATATCATGTTGCTAAATGCCAGGAAACAATTTGAAAGATATTAACACGTTCGATGGTTGGAAATAAGTGAATTTGTTCCTCATTGTTCGCCTGAAAAATCTTGCAACATGTAAATATGTCTCTATGATGTTTGCCAATAGTTTCTTACTAATCTCCGCGATATTTTTCAGGAGTCTTTATTTTCGTACAATATGATTAGGGAATCTAATTTGCGGATTTAATTCAGGCGTATTATTGGCTAGACGATAAAGAAATGAACGGAGACGCCGAGTTTGGATCAGCAAGCTGGCACGAGCGAGACCGCCCTAGGACGCTCATTCGGAGTACAGCATAAAAGGCTTTAGCTTAAGGATGGGATTACAGCATACAAGACTGGGATTGTGCTCAGGAACACGTCTAGTTGTCTCTTGAAGGTCTCCAGGGTGAACTCCCCCTCTCTTAGATCCCTTGGTAGGGCGTTGAACAACCTTGGCCCTGCCACGGAAAGTGATCCTTCCCGCAGGTATTGAAATCTGACTGCAGATCTGTTTCGTAGGGGGGGGGGATCTTGCACAGTCTCCCCCTTCTCTCGTTGTGATATGTCTGAATCCTGAACGTCTCACTCTCGAAGTTTGGTACCATTCCGGTTATCATTTTCCGTGTGTACAGAATGACATATCTCTCCCGTCTCCTCTGCAGTGAGTACAGACTCATTCGCTGTTAGCTCTCCCAGTAGTTAAAATTCTTCATCCCTCTGATCCTGGAAGTAAAGGTTCGTTGGATTCCTTCCAGTTGCCGTATTGCGCCTAGTGTGAACAGAGTCCAGAGCTGGCAGCAGCATTCAAGGATAGGCATTACAAGGGCTCTGAAGAGCGTGATCATCGGTTCCGCTTATATCGTTCTGAACGTCCGCCAGATCCACCCCATCTGTCGTCTACCTTTTGCGGTTATTGTCGGTATGTGATCACCAAAATTGACCTGATTGTTCATCAACACTCCAAGATCGTGAACGAGTTGCTTCTCTTCGATTTCCGAGTTGTCAGGTGCCAGGTAGCGGTGATCCATTCCAGCTCTTCCGGTTCCTCTGTACCTCAGGACCTCAAACTTGGTCCCGTTGAACTGCATGTTGTTCACTAGGGCCCAGTCATATATTGCAGAGAGGTCTTCTTGCAACCTCTCACTGTCCGTCCTGTCCGTGATGGTTATCAATATCCTGGTGTCGTCTGCAAATGACGATGCAGTGGCGTGGTTCACTGCCACATCTAGCAATGTGAAAAATGAAATTAAAAATTTTATGGGAAATTAAAAATACTGTAGGGAATAAATAGTCGAAACTGTTCAAGTTAGTGTATAATATTTGCTCGTAAAAATGCAAGATTCCTAATAACTAAAAGAAAAAATCATGTTTTTTTCTTATTTCAACTCATTTATGTCAAGCTAACATATAACCATAGTTTTTTCTAATGGACAGAAATGTAAAATGCTCTCATTGTGGTCACCGAGTGTTTCTCTATCATACAAATGTCAGAGCGACGGGGTGGCCCTTGAGCGCAGTACATGGTAATTTTTTGCTTTGCACCAATTGCGCATTCATAAAATATATACCGCAAAGTATATATATATATAATATACCGCTATATATAATATATACCGCTAACTGAGAGGGATTTTGCCTGGAAGTTGGAAACAATTGACATCAATTCAAAAATCGCATGTGTCCTTATGGCTTAAGACTCAGGCGTGGAGCTTCTAGCTGGTTTTTGCTCCTTAATTTTTTCTTATAGAAGCGTGCAGAATTAGTATCTAATTTAATATTATGTTTGAAGTTTTGTGAACAACGCTCAGCATGAACGTAAAACATTTTGCTGAGATTAGATAGCCTTGTTTCTTTGTAAATTAGGAAGCTGGTGCGTGACTGAACGCCATGTGTAAATCTGAATTCAAAGCTTGCATGGACCTGCCAGAATTTAAGTGTGGAAAATTGAGTTGGTCTGAGTGCCTGATTTAGACCAATATTTCTCTACTTTAACGATTGCAATGGATTATTTCATCAATTTATCATTAATCAAGTGCCCATCTATTTCATTTAAATTATGTTTAACATGCCTGGCTGACGTGTTTCTCTTAGTAAAGTTTGAGTCTGCTTGTTCAGGTCAATCCAGTAGTTATTTGTATATACAGTAAATAATGCGTTGTAGCTTACCATACAAATTGCATTTGTCAGATAGATGAAGTCTGAATAGTCAAATTGATTTAATTTAATTGAGGTAATTCACTCAGTTGTTGTGTTGAGGTCTGGATTTAACAGTGGATCATGATTTTATTTACAAGATTGATTTGTTTGCCATTTTCTAGAATGTATGATAACCTATTGTTCTTCATGCAAGTATAAAACAATCATATGCAAGTCAGTTTACTCAGTGCATTTTCTGAGTTGCAAAGAAAATGTTAGTAACCAATAATTTGACCAGGGTGTAATTTCATGTCAAAATGCGATAACATCGACAGTTTGCCAATTTCTTGCTGAAGCCAAATTGTGGCCACAATATTACACAAGAACAATAGCATTAGTTACATATTTTAAGGAACTAATTTCTGCCTTTTTACATATGATTTAGAATTAGCCTAAGCTGCTAGGTAGCACGATGTACCACCTATTGTGCTCTAGATTTTTGCCTTATTCTACCGATATCAGTATTGATAATGCTTCAGCACCTGTTGATCAATGTTCAAGAGTGGATTAAGACTTGAATATCTTAATGTCTAGGTTCTGGAACACAGATTTTTGAAAAAAAAAAAGTTGTGTGGATTAAATTACTCTAATCAATTATGATGTGGATTAAATATTTGGTACCTTAACAAACTGCCTAAGTTAGACAAGCCTGAAGTTGCCGGTGTAGAGCTCGGCTCCAGGAACTGGCCGAGCTGATCAAGGCTGCTCAGCGTCGCGCTCATCACCACAATCTGGATGTGGTCTGCACATCCGATGCTTGTTGCAAATTTGAGTTGAAGACAAACTCTTCCACTATTACCTTGTTCATATTATTAACAGAATTCAAAGTTAATTTGCTGTCTCGGGTGCCACTGGCAGGATTGTACAACTGGTGGTAATCAAGTTACTTTTAAGGTTTTTTACTGATGAAAGACTGGCATTAATGGGACACAGACCTGGCCAGGGCCGAAGTAAAGAGCATTAGATTCAGCATGGCTCTTAATATTTTGTTTTCTTGTTCAAAGCAGCAAAACTTGTTAAGATGCGCAGCACATAACTCGGTCAATACTACCATATTTAGATGAAATATAAAGCATATTGCAATAATCTGAATCTGCTGCTGCCAGCATCGTTGCAATTTTGTACTTGATTTTAGTATTTCTAGAGGATTTTACCATTTATTTAGGTTTATCCAGACTGGTTCAGGACGGGGTAAGTTTTGCCCTGGGCACCTTCACAAAGCACGTGTTTTTCAGTTCAAATACGGAGATAGTTGCATAAAAATGTTACCTGGGTATTGTTTTGTCACAATTATCCTCATATAATAAATGATTTGCTTTTATTGTGGATAATATCATTGGAGATAGAAATAATCAACTGCTATTATATTGAAATCATATTGAGGAATTATGAGTACTGGTAATTGTTATTGAAGAGTCAAAGTAGGGACATGCATCACATTAGTGACATGCCTGCATCTTGCGTATTCAGCCTTGTAGAAAGGCTGCCCATAATCCACGTGTTTGAAATGTTAAAAATGACTCATTACATGATCATATTTCTTAACTGGCTTAGTTTACCTGTCCTTACAAATACAACTTAGAGATGCCCTTGGCTTATATTTTTTCCAAATTTAAAATTTGGAAGCGACAAGAAATCACTCAGGCAAATTGTTGCACTTGGATATAGCATGGCAATAGTTAATAGTGTTGTGAAATCAAGGAGGAAATGAACTTTGGTAATCCAAGCTTTATCCAACAAATGCCCAGTTACCTGGAAGAATAATGATCAGTGTAAAATACTAATCTACACAATATAACACAACACAAGTATTATTCAAGAAACTACAATGCAATTACACTTACATTGTATAACAGAAAAGAGATCCATTCATACTGGCTACAACAAAGAGACTGTGAATTAATGCTGGTGTCAAGCAACATTACATTGTGTTGTGACGTTGGTTTAGGGGCCAAATGTTTACTAGCGCTTAAGCTGTTTAGCTATCTCTCACCGAAAGTCATGTTGAATGTCACCAAAGAAGTGGAAGGTCTCCATTATCAAATTTCTTAAATCAAAAATAGGTCATCACCCACAAGGGGCGGAAGGTCTCAATTGTCCAGCCCGCTGAAGCTGGCTTGAAGGAAGCAGCGTTAGCATCTCACAGAGACGAAGTGACAAGGAGGGACAGGTGAAAAGCATCAGAAACGAAGACACTCGAACAAGAGGTCGCTTACACGGGACGTCGGCCGCCCGCACAAGAGAGACAGAAGGGAAATGTAAGGAATCCTACCTACATAATAACTTAATGTAATGTATCCTACCTACATAACAACTTAATTTAAGGAATCCTACCTACATAATAACTTAACCTCACAACCGTGACCTGCAGTCAGACACCGCGAGCTCAGCGGTAGGGCGCTCAGGAACAATCCCCCCTAGGAGCGCGAAATCCGTGCTGTGACATAGTAAAACTAGTTCAATATTATGACTATTATGACAAATAGCTTTCCGAAATTTAATTTTCACCTGCATAAATATTTATAATATTTTAGTATATATAGTATAATAAGAATATTTATAATATATTTCTCTTTCGATAGGTGCTTAGGAATTAATGTATTAATTTTTTTAACCTGCATGGTGCATCAAATTATGTTATAAAGAAATATGATTCATGGACTTCAACTAAAAATAGCTGTAAATGGATGCAGTGCTGTGCACTGGTCTTTGTGCACTGAAAAATTGACTAATCACCCCTCTCCCAAGTTACCACTACCAGGATCAGGATGGGTAACTGCAACAACAATGCAGACCTGCAGACAGGCTTGAGTAAAGTTTAGAAAACCATGAATGATGTACGTGGGAGAGTGGAAGTTTTTCCTGAAAAATTAGGATATGTGGTTACAAAATCCAGAACAATAATTTTATTAATAATAATGTTACTGTAGTATTCCAGAATACTCTGCAGAACGTTGGCAAATTATCAAGCTATACATTTAGTGGTGTAAATTGGCTGCAAAACAGACTTCTGTGATTATCAGCAATGCCAATGTGTGCCTAATGTAACCATTTAACTTTTCACTCGAAAACTCTGCATACAATTTCTCACTGTGATGTCTGTTCTTGAACATAATATGTACAAGTTATTACCCAATGAATATTATGCCATTTGGGAAATTGTGTCACATTTTGAGTAAAATAACAGTTTTTTACATGCAATTTAAAAAATAACCTCTGAAGTGCTTGTTCTGACCAGACATTTGTATCAAATTTGCCTGTTATTCCTGATTACTGATATGATTTGCCTGTTATTACTGATATGGTGAAGCTATTCATCATCTGTTTGATTGGTACTGAATTTGCTTGATTTCTGTATTACTTGTATAGTATTGAAGTCTTAGTCATTCGCCAGTACCAATATTCATCATGGATAGCCATCTTTGTGACAGTGTAATCAGCAATCACCAAATACTGTCTACCATGTTTGAAATTTGATGTCTTTAAGGCTATGAATGGACAACTTCTATGCAATTTGCATCCATAATTGAATGTGTGAAAAACTTGCGCTTAGACATGGGTGGAGATGAAATTTTCTGTGAACTTCAGCAGTTTTACCTCTTTTACCTATTTTTTTGCCCATTCATACAAAGTAGGTTCCAAGAAGAGGCTTCAGAGTAAAAAATTTTGGTAGATATGAAAACTTATATTTTATGAACATCTTTGTGAGAAAATTTTGAATTTTAGGGATCTTCCTCTGAAAAGTAACATCAGCAGGTTGAGGTCTCATTAGCCAATGTGCCTGTAAATTTAAAGAAAAATTTTATTATTTATGTTTTTGGGGTAAAATTGGCAGTATTGATGGAAAACCTACAGAGTTATTAGCTCAGACATTTGTTCAAGGTATATGTTTTTTTGCTGCTGGAAGATCAACATACATGTGGCTCATGATGTTTATACAGACTGCCCAGTATGAATTTCGTCCATAGCTATTGTTTAGAGCAGCAAATTTTCATCCATACTTCATTATGAGCTCCTATCAGTCAAAAGTAAATGAATAAGACCTGCCCATTGTTGGGAATACATAAATTCAGAATAAATAAATAATGAAAATAATTTATATCCTCTAAACATTTACTGCATGCCAGTTTAAGGATTTTTCTATGAGGTTCCTATAGATATTATATAACAGCTCAATGAATTTCCCAAACTCTCTGGTTGCAGATTTTCCAGTAAAAAATATTCCAGGTGTTGGTAATCTGCCATCATTAAATGCAATCATGTCCTGTAATATATTTGAGTGCCGGGTTTTGCTGCGTCAACTCCCTGCAGCTGCCGTGGGGAGGGGCTGGTGTGCCATGCCAAGCCTCGCTCAAGTGTGTGCTGATGCTGGCAGTGTGAAGTGTGAAGGTGAACTGGTTGTGGGGACCCGCCAGTCCCCCCTCCCCCGCTGTGTGTGCCCTGCAAGAGGGAAGCGCCAAGTGAGGCTCATGAGGCTCCTCACGCCCCCCAACAACCCACAGCCAATGTGGGGGTGACAAGACAAAAGGTATGTAGTGTTTGTCAGGAGGAAAATCTTCATTTTGTGAGGTGTTGACCCTCAGTTAACATTGTATGAAGGAAAGAATTATAGGTAATTATTGAATATTTAGAATCTCCTTGCTGCTCAAATCATGACATGAAATTTCAATATTAGGTACAAGTCATGAAAATGTCATGTTCAGTTGCTCAGCATTACCGAGCGTAGCAGTTCATTTACTTATTTTACAAAGTTTTCACGTTGCTTGAATTCTCAAGTGATTTTTTTTTTCTGATGCTCATCTTACGGCAGGTAGCATTAAAACAAATTTCTGAGCATCCTTGGCAAGCATAGAAAAATTTAAAGTGACTCTTGTTTCTTGTACATTGAGGATATTCAATACACCAGGACAATATTGAAAGAAAGATTTTATGAATACATTTTGCTTTGTTTAATTTTCTGTTCAAATTATGCATTTGTCACCATCTGCTTACAAATAACCAGATAATTGCTGAAATTACCTGCCATGAAGTGACGATTCTTGGTGTGAGCAGCGCAGCGGTGGCCATGTCTCTGCATCATCCAGTTCCAAGCATCTCTCCCAGCAGCTGCAGCAACATATTACTGATAAAAATGCGCGCAAGAGAACATATCACTGTGCTGATTGTGAATACATTTGTGTTTTTAAGCATGAATTACGGAAACATATCATTTCCAAACATTTAGGAGGGAAGCCTTACACCTGCTCAGAATGCTCATATACATTTGTCAGACAATGTCATCTAAGTATGCATATTCTTTCCAAGCATTCAACAGAGAAGCCTTTCACCTGTAGTGAATGCTCATATGCCTGCGTCACACAACGAGATCTAAGGCAACATATTTTTCATGGTCATTCAGCAGAGAAACCCTTGCACTGCCGTGACTGTAAATATGCTTGCGTCACAAAACAGGAACTAAAACTGCATAATCTTCGTAAACATTCAGCACAGAAACCTGTGCATTGCACTGACTGTAAATATGGGTGCGTCACACAACAGCAACTAAAACTTCATATTTTATCCAAACATTCAACAGAGAAACCTTTCACCTGTAGTGAATGCTCATATGCTTGTGTCGCAAAACGAGATCTAAGTAGGCATATTCTTTATAAACATTCAGCAGAGAAACCTTTCACCTGTAGTGAATGCTCATATGCTTGTGTCGCAAAACGAGATCTAAGTAGCCATGCCCTTCGTAAGCATTCTAAAAAGAGATCTATGGCCCTGACTGCTAATATGCCTGCGTCACAAAGCGGCAACTAAACCGACATTCTTCCCAAGCATTGAGCAGAAAAGCCATTTGACTGCCCTCAGTGTAAATACTCTGGCGTCACACGTCACAAGCACGATCGATATATTCGGATTCATTCGTGGGCAGAATCTCACCTATGGGAGTGAAATGATTGATTGATTAACGATATAAACGAGGTAGCCTCCTTTGCTGTATGCTGTTACCTGGGCCCCAGTCTCGATTTTCTTGTGGATATTGTCATGGCACTTCTGGACATTGTCATGGCACCAAATGCTGGATATTGTCATGGTGCTAACTGCTGGATATTGTCATGGTGCCAACTGCTGGATATTGTCATGGTGCCAACTGCTGGATGTTGTCATGGTGCCAACTGCTGGATATCATCATGACACTTCTGGATATTGTCATGGTGCCAACTGCGGGATATTGTCATGGCAAAATCAGCCAACTGCTTACTAGCAAGCATTTGAAAAATATAAAGACGTTCTATGCATGGAAAGAAGTAAATCCTCAATTTTTGATTGAAAAATCTAGTAGCATGGAAATTCCTCCTTATATCAGTTTCTTACTATTATCCTCGAGATTTGTTTGGCGTTACCGCATTACCGTAGAAAAAGAGTAGAGAATCTTAATTGGATATTTTAGTCAGAAGTATTATAGGCTAGATGCTGAAGTGAAGAGTTGGCATCAGCAAGATCCCGAGAGCGAGACGCACAATAACGCTCATCCGGTGTACAACATATATGGCTTTAGCTTAGGGAGAAGATTACAGCATACAAGGTTTTAGCTTACGGGCGGGATTACAGCATGCAAGGCTTTAGTTTATGGACAGGATTACAGCATAAAAGGCTTTAGTTTAGGGGTAGAATTACATTATAAAAGCTGTAGCTCAGAGTTAGTACTACAACACACAAGGCCTAGCTTATGGGGCAGGATTAAAGTATACAAGTCTTAAGCTTAGGGAGAGAAGTGAAGGTAAATTTGTTGGTTTGCCCACAAACTGTCAGAGTGACGTGGTGCTCCTCGGGCGCGGTTCATGGGAGTTGCCTGACTGGCATCAATTGTTGTTGCTGCTGCTGTGGGTGCCGCCTTTTGTCCATCCTGGCTCGAAAGTTTTTTTACGCAAAAATTTTCCAAGGGAAATTTTTTTTACATCAACTTTATATTATCGCGAAAATATTTTTAGGCGAATTTACATTTAAATGAAAGTGCCTGCCCTGCTGCTACTGACAGGACTCAAATAACTTATGTTATTCAAGNTCGCAAAAAATATTTTGCTCTTGATTGCATTTAAATGAAAGCGTTTGTCCTGCTACCACTGACAGGGCTCACATTGCTTATGTTATTCAAGTTACTCTAAGTTTTATTTTTGATGGAAGGTTTTTTTTTTGTGGAACACAGACCAGGCAGAGGCTGAAGTAAAAAGCATTAATTTCATGGAGACTTTTCTTCTCCGCGTATCCTTGTTTGAGGCGGTGAACCTCGCAAAATTTGTTTGAATGCTCAGCTCGCAGCTGTTGTGATTCTGAATAGGGATGGAGGAAATTTAAAGTTTCTTTACCTTCGCCGTATATTTATTATGCCATTTACTTATTGAAACGAATTATTTCAAAAGGCTAGGAGAAGTTCATTTAGGCTTGGCTATTTGTCAATATGGCATCATAACGTAAATTGAACTGGTTTAACCTAACCTATCCTAGCGTAGCCTTTTGAAAAAAAAATTATTCTCGTTATTAATTGCGGATGTGATGAAAAATGTTTGATTATATTTCCAGTCTCATATTTTTATTAATTATTCTTCAATTACATCCAGACCGATCAGGAATCAACATGTTAAACGATAGGCACTTTGACAAAACATGCTCCTAAGGCCGCTGGTGAGTTCAGAGAAATAAAGAATGGGTGTTACTACAAGTGATCATTTAATAATTATAATTTATGTTGTGTTCTGCTTGGTATACAACTTCAATGGGCAGGGTGGCCCAGGGGTTACAGTTCAGAGTACCGAGATTGAAGCAGTGAGATGCTAGTTCGAACTATGTTTCTTATGGCAGTTGTGATCAAAATCGGCGAGGTGGCCGGATGGTTGAGAACCGCAAAATTTTTGCGCACTGAATTTGGAGTTCAAAACCACAGCAAGGTTCAAGAATCCTGTGATGTCAAGAATTGCCAAAAGGCAAAATTTGACCACGTCAATGTTGACAATAATATTACTATGAACGCTCTAAAATTGAAACGGCATTTATATATGCGTTTTGATGTGATGTAATTCAAGAGTATTTGTTACTATTGACTTCATTGTAGTGACTTGCAACCTAGGGGGATTGTTCCTGAGCGCCCCACCGCTGAGCTCGCGGTGCCTGACTGCAAGTCTCAGTTGTGGGGTTAAGTTATTATGTAGGTAGGATACCTTACATTAAGTTATTATGTAGGTAGGATTCCTTACATTTCCCTTCTTTGTCTCTCTCGTGCGGGCGGCCGACGTCTCTTGTAAGCGACCTCTTGTTCGAGTGTCTTCGTTTCTGTTACTTTTCACCTGTCCCTCCTTGTCACTTCGTCTCTTTGAGATGCTAACGCTGTTTCCTTCAAGTCAGCTTCAGCGGGCTGGACAAATGAGACCTTCCGCCCCTTGTGGGTGATGATTAATTTGAGATATCGAATAAATGAGACCTTCCGCCTCGCTGGTGATGCTACATTTTGACCTCCGGTGCGAAATAGCTTGATAGCTGAAGCCTTAGCAAACCATTCTACTACCACTGCTACTACTACTAGTGACTTGCAATGCATTTTCGTCTTGCCGGCGCCTTATGTCTACTCATCACTACATTTTTTACGTTCATAACAATGCAAATGTAGTTCATGTGGTGAATCATCAATATTTATTTAGAAGTTGCTCCGCATGGTTGAACTATATAAGTTTGACCCGCGAGAAGTTTCGTCTTGTAGTGCATCTTTCATGTGTAGTGCATCTTTCGGGAATGCAGCCGTGCACCACCAAATTTGTGCACCAATCAGCCCTGAAAGGAACGCCTAGCATATTTCCAAATGACCACCAATCAGCCGCAGATTAAGCCGTCCGTCAGTAACCAGCCCATGACATCATCTTGCTTTAAATTATAGGAGCTTTACGCCACCATATTCTGAAGCGAATAGCCCAGAGAATAATGAATGTCCACCATTGAACGCTACATCGAATCATCACTTCTTACCCTGACTTTAGCTCGAACTGTAACTAGCGGACAACGGACTGCGACCAACCAGCCCAGCTCGCCAGTGGAACTTCATGCACCACTGGTGCATGCAGCCTATATAACATAACATAACATAGTGATGTCGGCGCTGAAGTGTAGGCCTGATGTGGCCTGTCGCCGATTCTTTTCCTTTTCGTGCCTTGTTCATAGATCTAAACGCGTGTCATTTGACCGGTTGTAATCATGTTGTAAAATAAAGCATTTTTGGCAAAAGGCCTGCAGTTTTTCGTTAAAAATGAAATATCATCAACAAAAAAAATGTCAAGAAAAGTGGCTCGGGGAAAGAGTTCTGCGGTTCCTTTGTATTGATGGATCTTGTGGGAGACTTGAACTTATACTGCTCCTCATTTGCGTGAATGAATCCATAACAAAAAAATGTCGCGAACAATAAATCACCATTAGGCCCTAATGTCACTGTTAGGCCCATACATGTGCCGAGTTTCATTGAGCTGTTATTATAAGTTTGGGAGATATTTTAGGCTCGCTGGAAATGGGGACCGGCCGGAAAAGTGTCCAAGGGGTAAATATTCCGCTGTTTCCAGTTAACTCGGCCGTCTGAGATCATTTGAAGAATCTATTTGTTTTTGATAGGGACTAATATGATTTTAAAAGCTCGAAAAATCAATTGGCACCATAGAAGTACGTCATTTCCAGGAAAAAATCAGTTAAAAATATGAAATCTTGAGATCAAAAAACAAGTGCGGTATAAATAGAATTCAAGTGCGTGACATAGTTCTCAAATCCTAGCCCTAGCATTGTAAAAGTGAGCTGTGTATTGAGTCCCAGCCTCCTGTGTCAGTTCTGGGCAAAATCAGCAAGGTGATCGTGCGATTTAGTAAAGCAAGATTGGAGTAGTGAGTTGCGGGTTCAAGTCTAGCTGCTACGAGAACTCGTCGATGTCAAATATTGCTGACAAGCCATATATGAACTGATAGAAGCTAACACCACTTACTGTTGCTAAGCGATTGTAATTTTTTCACTACATTGACATGCGAATCACGTTTATTTCAGCAATTAGCTTGGTATAAAGTATTTAAAAATTTACCGCAAATTATTCTAAAGTCAAAAATTCAAAATTAAATTCGTCTTCAGATTTCCGAGAGTGCGGATTGTTATTTTACCTGTCTCTTTGTTTACGTCTGCTGGTTCCTGAATTCCTCCGAGAGATTCGGTTGAGGAAGGTTGTTGCATTTGCAAGGTGAGCGACTGTTTACGTTTTGGCATATGAGCCTATATTTTTATACACGTGAATTATTTGAATATCAGTGACTGCAGCAACCGCTTTCTTGATCGACTTGAGGGGAAAAATGTGAGGTTTCCTTCTGCCTAGTGCCTCACGCTCACAGGAAAAATGTGAGATTGTGCCATGTGTCTGTGAGGCAGGTGTGTCACTGTGTTATGTTATAATTATGAATATTGCATAATTGCAACATCAGATGGAATTCTAAAAATTAGGGTTCATATATTATTTTCGATCCACCTCCACCACTTATTTGATCCAAAAATTTTAGTTAAGATGAAAAGATAGAATATAAACGATTAAAGTTACACTTGAAAGAATCAAGAATGAACGTTGCAACTTGCAATACTTTAAGATTCAAATTAGACTAAATATTAATTCATTAGCAATTTGTCTCTAAGTCAAACATAACAAATAAACATTTGTGAATTAATAACAAATCACGCCACCAATAAGAGTTGAACATGATGAACTGTGAAGCTATTTCCAGAGAGCAAAATCTCATATGTGTTCACTCAGTGAAAGCTAACAAGCAACTGCTTTATTTTCAAATTACAGTCAGTAAAGCCAATGCCACTGCCAGCAGTACGACATTGCAATGTAATATTATGATATGTAACTAATGTAAGGTTGTAGTTCAGTTCAGTTCAGTTCTCTCCGCGCTATAAGGTGCACAAGGCTGTGACGTCACTCCTCCACTGGGTCCGGTTTGCAGCTGCCTGCTGTGCTATGTTCCACTTGTTCCAGCCTGCTCGGTTTCTCTCCTCTTCCACCATACCATTTGCCTCCAAGTTGTTTTTGGGCGTCCATTGTAATGTTGTTTTTGGGTGTCCAAGCATTGTAATATTACAGTTTTGGTATTTACCATAAGTATTACAGTAGTTTCACAATTGTATTCAAGAAAAGATTCTGAAATAAATGCGATATTTCCATTCTTATGCATTTTAACTGGCTGCAGCTGTAGAAATAAATTTAATTTTAAAAATGTATTAAAATTGCATTTATTTAAATTCAATTTCATTTTTAATACACCATATGGTACATGCTGTAGAATTAAATTATATTAACAAAATATGTATTTAAAATTTTAGACGAGATGTTTAATTAAAGACACGAGACGTTTGAAAACTCATGGTGGAGATAAAATCATTCAAAATTTGAAGTGAAGTAATTAAGACGATATCAACATAATAGGGCAAAAACCTGAAAAATTCATATCTGGATGTGTATCAATAGTTGTTTAAATTTTGAAACAATCTTCCATCATTATGGGGAGCGTCTGGGTCTTTTTGTAACTTGGTTATTTACAGACGGATTACTTCAAAATTTGGTACACGTATGTAAAACATAATTCTAAGACTTTTTTGTTCATGTAAATTTTTCAACAAAAATTAAAGAAAACAGGAAATTGTTAGAAAATGGCCAAAAAAGGGGGTACTGTAGAAATCTACCTAGTCCTAGGATTTTCAAGCTACAACATTGAGACACATATCATTTGATGCGTAAAGACCATATTTAAAACTGTAGTTGGCAGTTTTTTTAAATTTTAATTTTTGTGGGTGTGGGAGCATTTCTTGTAAATTTTTTGGAAATTTTCTTATTTTACCCTTCACCGCCCTTTTTTGCAGACTAAAATTCAAACTAAAGCGAAATTAGAAAAACGCGCTACTACAGTTATAGATCTTTTCTTTACAAATCAAATGGTTTATGTCTCATTGTTGTAGCTTCAAAAGTGTAGCAGGAGATAGGTTTGCCGTGAGAGAGGTAGGAGGTTTTCCGTAGAGGCGATAAACCACCCACTGGCGGCACGCACGCTATGTAAAGGCATCCAATGTAGCTTACATACCAAAGTAATCAGTATCTCATTTTAAAATCATTCAGTTGTGCATAGAACGACTGCATGAAGACCTTCCCACATGATGGCTGAGAGGTAACTGAGCTGCAGGTCCAGTGATGGCACTATAGTGCCTGGCCGGAATTAATTCCCCTTGACTTTTGCTAAGGGACTCCACCCCTCTTCTCCCTTTTGAATTAAACCAGAAAAGCTGGAGAAGCATAAAAACCGGAAAAGCCAAAAATTTTGATTTTGGACCCAGACGCTCCCCTTAAATCTCAGTGTGGAATGTGGATTAAATCTAATTATTGTGAAATCAAATGTGACATGACCAAAACAAGGTGTGTGACACAGTCTTGTCAAATATTTACATGGCAGCACAATTTGCCCATATACCATGAAAGATTGCAGTTTATTCTTTCATTTTGTGTGGTATTGAAAACTTTGTTGGTATCAGTGAAATAGAGAGAATTTTTTGTAAAAGTTGATATATACATTTTTAGCCCATTTTCTCAGTTATGGAAAAAAGGCCCTATTGTGCTTGCCATGTCTGTCCATCCATCTGTCTATTTGTCTGTCCGTCAGTGATTTCACGTTTTTGTTGACGAGAAAATGTGCTCTCTGTCACTCATTTCAGTGAGTACTGAGTTATATTTTTTATTTTGTATCTGAGGGAGGCATTATCGATATGGTATTGGATTTTGAACCATGCTAGATAACATAAGTGCGGCAGTTTACAATGAGCTCAGTGTATCAATTGTCACTGCAGTGGAACCACAGAAGGTGTAACATGGTAGGCTTTTCGATCCATTTTGTTATGTAAACATGAGAATATATTACCTAAATAGAATTCCACACTGTGCAACATAACATTGACAATTGACCTCTAGAATTCCTCAATGAGCTGAAGCTACAGGCTAAACTTTATGTAAAATATTAGGTAGACTTTTCCAAATATTTTAGGTTAAAAAATCATTTGGGGGTAATTGAAAAATACACAGGGGAAATTGGACCATTCTTACCAAAATTTATTGATGACATTAGTCAAGGGGCTCAGAAACTTGTAAAATTGTCTTCAAGTAAGGGTATTTTTATCTCATTCGCAGTTGGCTTGTGCCTGAGGCTGATTTTCTAATTTGATCTTTCCAGCCCTAGGTTAACCAACAAATCAATGTGCTACCTGCATACTAATTAAGAAAGCTGGGTGCAAGAGACAGTCTCTCCCCACTTCACAATGGCTTATTGCCAAAATATCACTGCATAGCATTATGATATATAAGCATGGAAAACATGTACCTTCAGGTCCACAACTAGAAATTTCCTGCCATTTCCAGAACCGCAAGAATTCTGTCAGATGAATTACCTCCTGCCTAATAGTTAACAAAAAGGCACAATCGGGCTGCGAGATTCCAATTGCATTAAAATTTGATCACGCTGGAGCCACAAGATTTCAGATACAAGTAGAAAAATTTGAATCCTGATATTGATAGCCAGTCAATCAAAAACATTTTGTTGAAGATTGCATAGTTGTGGTCATGTCCAGGAATGTAATGTGTCTACTTGGCATGCCACGACAGAATTTTTTGAGTCGTGGTATTATGGATTTGCCAACTGTGATTCCATTTCTTTGAGCCGTGATTCCATTTCTTTGTGCGGTGAATTCCATATCTTGGCCATGAAAAGCCATTCATGAGCCACAAACTTGTTTACAAAATCCCTGCATATGTTACCCCAAATCTCTAATTTTACCATAAAGATTGTCAAACAGCAAAACTGACATTTGTGTTCACTTAACTTGCTTGAGTGGCAACTGTACACTTGATAATGCAGGCTGACCGCTCTGATGCAACCACAGCTATGCAATCTTCAAGGAAACATTTTGGGTTGACATGTTGTTATTATCTTGTGCTGGATATTTTGGCAGGAGTGTTGAAGTAATGTGGATTGCGCCATTGTGGCGGATGTTGAAAATTTTACAAAACGACTTGTTTGTAAAGTGCAAACCACAAATTTTTTTGATCAGACAA
>NW_025931195.1:0-868 GCF_000764305.2 Hyalella azteca
AACAAGCGCTAGAAAATTTAAGGTGCTCAATTTTTAAGGGTTCTTCTCCTGAGCAAACACCAGATTTTTGCTCTGAAATTACGACGGGAAATTTAGAAATACCATAGACTTCATTTTCCTGGCTGATATTCACTTTATCATGCGAATCATATGGCTCAGTTAATTTTATGGTGAATATGTTCTTTTGTTTTTTCGATTCACTGGCGAGGCAGCGGTTTTTAAATGAAGCTTTTACAGGCGATTCATCTTTAATTTTTTCTTCGCGTGAAGATTTGCCTTCAGAAGAATTTTCTTCAGACAATTCATCATTGATTTTTTCTTCACGTGAACAGTTGTCTTTAGATGAACTTTCTACAGAGGATTCATCATTAATTTTGTCTTCAAGTGAAAAGTTATCTTTAGATGAATTTTCTGCAGACGATTCGTCATTATTTTTTTCTTCACTTGAAATGTTGTCTTCAAATGAATTTTCTGCAGGCGAGTCATCATTAATTTTTTCTTCACGTGAACAGTTGTCTTCATATGAATTTTCTACATGCGATTCATCCACGATATTTTCTTCATGTGAACAGTTGGCTTCAGATGAATTTTTAACGCGTGATTCATCCATGATTTCTTCTTCAAGTGAACTGTTAGGTTCAAATGAATCTTCAGCAGACGATTCATCTTTATTTAATTCTTCTGTGGAAAAGGTAACATTAGTAATTAACAATAGTAATAGTTCAAATAGTAATTTGAGTGTTTTTATCATAATGCACTTTTTTGTGAATAACTTTAGAGCATATAAACATTGGAAAAATTAGGAATAACCTCAAACTTTCTGATACATGAAATATTTTTGATATATTAACTTTGTTTTTAAGGTAAA
>NW_025931196.1:0-8925 GCF_000764305.2 Hyalella azteca
AATAAATAATTATTGTACGAATGGCATCGCAGAATTATTCAAAGCTGGGGCCTGCTGACTGGTGGCGCTCAGCCTGAGTCAGTTTTCCTCTCTCTCTCGATAGTGTGACGTACAGGTACAGATACTAATACTGGTAGGTATGTGTTGTGTATTACAACCAATCAGTTGTGTACAACTGTATATTGTATAACTGTATTGTGTATAACTTTTACACTGTATATTGTGGGGATGCAGGCCGAGTGGGGCTTCGCTGCTTCAGGGAGCACAGCACTGTACAATATATTCTTTTCTCTGTACTTTGACAATACCTTTATCCTAGTTATACAAAATAGCAATAATACTTTTGTATAGCCAAAAATATTGCATGTGTAAAATAGTCAAAATGGTAACCATTAAGTTTGTCAACGAAAGCTGTTGCTATAATATTGATCACTTTATAATAATATGCTAAGCTTTTTAACACCACATACAAGCCGTTTTTCCAGTAGAATTTCCTTTATTTATTTTACCCTTATGTTTTCAGATATGGAAAAGATAAAGAAAAGAAAAGTAGACAGTGAGTGCTGTCAGTTCAATGACGAAAGGAAGATAAAAAACTTTTTTGTGATGGTAAATGATAAATCTGTTTGCCTCATATGTAGAGATCATATGTGAACAATCATTTTCCAAAATGAAGTATGTGAAATCTAACTATCGATCAAATTTGTCTGATGATCACTTGAAATCAATTCTTACAATTGGCTCATCTAACCTGGAACCGGATTTTAATGAAATTTTGAAGTCAAAACGACAGTATCATTCGTCACACTAATTTGGTTAAATACAACTGGAGACAGTCATCTATCTAGTTTACCCTGATTTTTCCAAAAATATATGTTTTACATTTTCCATGTTTATACTTTAATATTTTAGCAAATAAAATTAGTGGCACAAATTTTTTTCTTTATTCCTTCAGCCAGTATAAACATGGGAAATATATAATGTGGCCCACACATTGAAAAGTTTGGAGACCCCTGAACTAAAGGAATAGATGAAAGCTTGATAAAATAGGATAGGTAAATGTTTAATAAAAGAAATGGAGAAAAAATGGAATAAGAGTACCTGGGAGGGCCACGTCTGGGCAGGGTACAGGGGCGCCACAAGGGTACACAAATTATACAGAATTGCGAAGGTGATTAGAACATCACAGGTAATTATCACCTCTAGGTGATTATATGTACAGAGAACAGTGAGATTTAAGCTTGATATTCTAAACAAATAAATTGGATATAAGCATGTTTGAAGCATGTTACCCCTTCCATAATCTTACTGCCATATTTCGTAGGTGCCAATATTGAGTACCTTAATCGATTACACTTTAATTACCCAAGAAATTGATAAATAGCCCCCATTCAGAAAAATTATTGGGAAATATCGCCCAAATGTTGAGACACTTTCTTACACAAAGTAAGAGCAGGGAGCGGCCATAGCACTGATGTACCCTCTTGCCAGGCCCAACTGGGTCAGGGTGACCCAAACATAAGCAAAACGGGCATCGAAATATGGACAAAAAGCCAGTAATTTCTCAGAGTGAATATGTATAAATGTTCCTTCAATGATGGTTCACAAAATCTAATCAGTAAATACGCTATCATGCGTATTTATTCAACCAAGTAAATTCAACCCATGAGTAATGTACACAACCTGCCTCCCCACACAGGGTATATTCAACCCATGAGTAATGTACACAACCTGCCTCCCCACACAGGGTATATTCAACCCATGAGTAATGTACACAACCTGCCTCCCACACAGGGTATATTCAACCCATGAGTAATGTACACAACCTGCCTCCCACACAGGGTATATTCAACCCATGAGTAATGTACACAACCTGCCTCCCACACAGGGTATATTCAACCCATGAGTAATGTACACAACCTGCCTCCCACACAGGGTATATTCAACCCATGAGTAATGTACACAACCTGCCTCCCACACAGGGTATATTCAACCCATGAGTAATGTACACAACCTGCCTCCCACACAGGGTATATTCAACCCATGAGTAATGTACACAACCTGCCCCCCACNGTCTAGGGCAAATTTCTAGTGATGCAAACAATTAATGTGGTCTTTACTTTCAGCAGTCTAGGGCAAATTTCTAGTGATGCAAACAATTAATGTGGTCTTTACTTTCAGCAGTCTAGGGCAAATTTCTAGTGATGCAAACAATTAATGTGGTCTTTACTTTCAGCAGTCTAGGGCAAATTTCTAGTGATGCAAACAATTAATGTGGTCTTTACTTTCAGCAGTCTAGGGCAAATTTCTAGTGATGCAAACAATTAATGTGGTCTTTACTTTCAGCAGTCTAGGGCAAATTTCTAGTGATGCAAACAATTAATGTGGTCTTTACTTTCAGCAGTCTAGGGCAAATTTCTAGTGATGCAAACAATTAATGTGGTCTTTACTTTCAGCAGTCTAGGGCAAATTTCTAGTGATGCAAACAATTAATGTGGTCTTTACTTTCAGCAGTCTAGGGCAAATTTCTAGTGATGCAAACAATTAATGTGGTCTTTACTTTCAGCAGTCTAGGGCAAATTTCTAGTGATGCAAACAATTAATGTGGTCTTTACTTTCAGCAGTCTAGGGCAAATTTCTAGTGATGCAAGCAATTAATGTGGTCTTTACTTTCAGCAGTCTAGGGCAAATTTCTAATGATGCAAACAATTAATGTGGTCTTTACTTTCAGCAGTCAAGGGCAAATTTCAAATGATGCAAACAATTAATGTGGTCTTTACTTTCAGCAGTCTAGGGCAAATTTCTAATGATGCAAAGATTAATGAATTAATGTGGTCTTTACTAATAAATATTTTGACTGATATATCTGTCATCAACTTATCACTGAAAATCTAAAAATGTCAAAAGACCAGTTCAAATCAGCCATGAACTAAGAACTAAACCACAAAGCTGTACAATTGAGATTTTCTATTTCCAGTTTGTCTTAATTATTTCCAGAGAAGCAGAATGACTCCTTATGTTCTTAACATCCATAAACTCATTCAAGTTATTGATAATAATAAAATAAATAACTCACCTTCTTGCAAACAAAGACCCAGCAGAGAAATTATGAAGGATTCCACTGGACAACTGATGTTTTCCAGTGAATTTTATGGAGTCAACCAGGGCTTGAGTTGACAGAGATTGACTTGCTGTGTTGCAGGAGCCAAAATTGTGCGAGCATGTTGAGGAGCTGGCGCAAGAGGCCAAGAGGTTTGGGCATGTATTGCTTCCTTGTGCATTCCTTAAATAAGGTGACATAATAAATTTTGTTCCAATTTTGTTATGATGGAGGGGAAAATTTGATTTTAATGTGTTATTTAGTTTATTTATTACAAGAGATGAAGAATAAGGGGCAGCAGAAGGAGTTACAAGGGGAGTTACATGTTGAGGGAGCTGTTGGCTCAGCTGCTTACTCAGCATTCTATACATTGTTACAAGTTTTTTCTGCAAACAAGCAAAAAATTATTCATGACACAAGGGCGGGGTAAATTTGACAATTTTTTATGAAGGACGGGGTAAATTGGGACAGTGGACCCACATATTGTAGAAATGTTGTAGCATGTAAACTAATCAGAGTATTGCAAATCTTAAAGTAGTGGCGTAAAGTTGAACATTTCTCCTACCTATCTTTGTAGCATGAAGCAAGCGAAGAAATCACACATTTACTACCTCTAAAAAATCCCAGAAAAAAGTGTGAAAAGTGAGATTTTTTAAAAGTACCTCTGCTAAGGTCTGCAGCAAAACAAATTTAACCTTTTTAAAATATTTTACTTATATAAAAGTTGTATGCTTAAAAACGTGATTGATGAAATTTGAATATCTCATTCCAACAAAAAAATTATATACAACTCAGTACTTACTTCAGTGAGTGACAGAGAGCGAATTTTATCGTCGACAAAAACTTGAGGTCACGGACAGACGGACGGACAGACAGACAGACGGACATGGCGAGCACAATAGTGCATTTTTTCCATAAATGAGAAAATGCGCTAAAAATGGTGGTTGTTTCCGCAAGATAGGATAATAAAGAAAATTACACCCCCAGGGTAATGAGGGACACCCCCAAAATGCATTTACAGTAGAACCTTGTTAGCAAAGGCTCAAGTTAATGAAAAAATCAATTAACAACAAAAAATTTGATTACATTTACCTCGCTTAGCAAAAAAAATTCACTCAACAAAAAATATTATACTCCTTATTATACTCCTTTCTGTTTCAGGTATATTTTTATGATATTTTTTGTTATAAATTCACATGACTCAATTAAAATGGTTTGAAATCACAGGCTGTGCTGTAAGCTTACAGATACAGAATAAATGCTTTATGGCTGTTGACATATGAAGCTTGCAGTGGACAAGGTTGTTGTAAATGCTCAATGGCATGTCCATGGATCCAGCAATATCATGTCAATAATACAGTAATATGTGGATTTGATAATGTCATATCAATAAAGGAAAAATGAGGACAAATCACAGAAAATGCAATTTATTCTACATCATCTACAAAGGAAGAGGACTTTGGAGTATGGTTAGTAATGGATGAGTATACTCTGGTTGCTCCTAATGTTTTAAAATTAAGTTTCACTTCAAGTGTCCCAGATTACCCCATTCCCAGGGGTAACTAGGGACACATTTATTTTGCATCCAGCACCTTACAAATAGCATACAGATTTTTTTCTGACGTGCCATGTGATAGCCCTTGCAAAGACCTTTAAAATGAGCCAAAATGTGTTTATGAAATGTGTCATAGTAAGAATGATAGCCCTTGCAAAGACCTTTAAAATGAGCCAAAATGTGTTTATGAAATGTGTCATGGTAAGAATTTATCAACAAAAAATGCTCAAAACAATTTCTTATTAGTTATTACACATTTGACAGTATAAATTTGTGATAAATTAATAAGAATTAATTAGCAATTTAGCATCATTAAATAATATACCTACCCAGATTGGGTATTACTTCTTCTTCATAGTGTATAATTATTAGTTGTAATGAATTTTATATTGATTCAACGATGTACAAAGAAATCTATTTATGCTTCAACAAACTAGGACTACTTGGAGTGCTGGCTGCTGGCCGCAGCTAGCTCATATGGTTGCCAAAGGCAAAGGCACTCTTCTCAACTTTCTTCCTGTTAAATATTAATTGCATTTTCGGATCTCCTATAATTGATTTCACACGTATAGATGAGCGCAGGGCTGGAAAAGTCCTATTTTTTCTGAAATATTGTGGCTCTACTATCATATCATTTCAGTAGGTATGAAATCTCGTGGCTCTAATGTCATAAATTTTTGTTTGATTGAAAAAATTGCGGTTTGCACTTCGTAAACATGATGTTTAATAAAATTTTCAACTTCTGCAATCCACAGCATATGTACTTCCTGCCTACCGCCAAAACAACATACAGAAGGTAATAACAAGTCAACTTGCTTGCCAAGTAGATATATTCCATGCCTGGATGAGCAGAATGATACTAACTATGTTAATAAGTTATATCGGTTATTTTTAACACAGAAAACAACCATTTCTTATGAATTGAGTTCATAGGAAATCAATTGATAATCTTTTGCTTTAGACAAGCTTTTTATCTCAGACAGTCGAATGCTATTGCTAGCCATCTCTTTCAGTCATTGGAAAGACTGCTTTGAAACTTCGACCAATTAGTGTTGGGCATAAAGGATAAAGCCATGTTTATTTAGTGCTGGGCATTCTTTCTCGGCCGGAGCACAAACCAATCACAGCCTGCAGTGGTTGACTGGAAATAGCAGGGGAAGGTGGTGTGACCTGCGGTAGGTAATCCAGATTATGACAGAGTGCTCCAATTTCCCAAAAGCTCAAGTTCTTTTATACTTACTATATTATGGAACCATGAAAACAATTGCATTGCAACCTTATGACCTTATGATGAGTTCGGGACTTCCTACTCCCCGGTCACGCTGAGGCGCCGCCTTCGTCATCCTCCGTCTCCAAGTTTTCGTCGGATGTAACGTTGGACGTGTTCCGTCTATTTGCCCTCCTTTGGGCCAGCTGATGCAAGATGCTGTTGCTTGTCACTTGCTGATGGTAGTTTCCCATTACTAGACAATCTGGGATCTTTCTCAACCACTTGTCCAGTCGTCTCTTGAATGTTGCAAGGGTAAACTCCCCTCCTCTCAGCGCTTTTGGCAAGGCATTAAAGAGCCTCGGTCCTACCATGGACAGTGATCCCTCATGAAGAGTCTGTACTCTGGCCACGGCTTGGTTATTAAATGGGGGGATCCTGCACAATCTCCCCCTTCTTTTGTTGTAATGTCATTATTTTGGAGGTCTCACTCTCAAAGTTGGGAGCCAGTCCGTTTATCATCTTCCAAGTGTACAGTATGATATACCTTTTCCTTCTCTCCAGTGAGTAAAGTTCCAGGTGTTTCAGCCTTCCCCAGTAGTTCAGGTTCAGCTCCCTCATGCCGCTGATCCTGTACGTGAAGGTACGCTGCACTGCCTCCAGTTTCCGCACCTCACCTGCCTTGAGTGGCAACCAAAGCTGGCAGCAATACTCAAGATTGGGGAGCACAAGGGCTCTGAAGAGTGTAATCATTGGTGCTGCTTCTCTCGTTCGAAATGTCCGCCATATCCACCCCATCCTTTGCTGGCTGCGCGCAACCAAAATTATCAAATTTTAGACTGTGCCTTGCAGCCTCATCAGAGTGATGGTACCAACTGGAAACTGGAAATTTTAATGACAAAGCAGTCACTGATGCAGCCCCTGTTTCACAGTTAGCAATAACTTAGCATTGCTAAAGATTTGTGAATAACTAAAATGCAATAATTTCAATCTAAATGTGCTGACAAGATCTTCTCATTCTTCTGAAGGCATAAATTTTGTAGCTGATGTGTTGCCAAAAATCTTCAGATATTCACTCAATTACTGCATCTTGGTAAGGACCTAGCCAGCAAGCAGCCTTAGCCTAGACTGATAACTTGCAATAAGTACCAGTACCACTGTACCACCCACTGCACGGTCTGCACCCAGTGATCCTAGAATTCTGCCAAGACAAATCCTGCTGCCTGCATCCCTCACACTCATCGGCTGATTTCGGCTCATGGTCCCTGTTGGCCTGTCCAGGGCACTCCAGGCCCAGGGCCCACCTGGCCCAGGCTGTCAGCCTGTCATGGCCAGTGGCCACTGGTCACCTGGAGTCCTGGGTTAACAAAGTCAAAATAGTTCTGGGTCAGTGGTTATGACTGGGGTCAGTGGTTATGACATATACTGACTATACTCAGTAGTCAGTACAGTGGGGGTCAGTACTGACCCAGAAATAGTTCTGGGTCAGTGGTTATGACATATACTGACTATACTCAGTAGTCAGTACAGTGGTCACCTCACTGACCTGCCACCTGCACCTGGTGACCTCACAATCCTCACTGACCTGGCTGTCACCTGGGTATTGGGTAATACTGGCTGCTGCTGCTGCTAACTGGCATAGTCATGATAGTGGCATCATAGTGGCAAACAGGAGAAGCAGAGAGTTTTTTAGACTCTCCCTCAAATTCACTTTTGAGTCCTATAAGTAGCTAGCCAGTAAAGTATCCTGGCCACTGTGCAGAGAGTGAACGAAGATTTAAAGACCTACGGACTACGGTGATGCATTATCGGCAAAATTTTTGCCTTCAGAAGATCTTGCCGACACATTTAGATTGAAATTCTTGCATTAATATATTTCTCAGTCTTCAGCCAACTATTTAGAAAAAAAGTAAGGTTTCCGGTACGTTGGATGGATTACGATGCAGCAAATCTTGTCCGGAAATCAGTTGCGATGAGTTCCCGCAAAAAATGTAAACAATGTTTTTTCGATTGCGTAGTTTTGGTCACATTTGAGCGGTCAGACTGCTTTATTACATGTTCAGTTGACACTTGCTGTACAATCGGACTGTTTTTAGGGTAAAATTAGTTATTTGGGGTAACACGTGCATGCAACCTTGTAATAAGTTCGTGGCTTGTAAATAGTTCGTCATTACTCAGCGTAAATGGCTTTTCATTAAAAATTACCCAGCGATGCATCTTTAAAATGGCCGGCGACGCTTTGGGCTTAAAAATCCATATATTGGTGACGCTGCATCGACCCTCTGCATAGTGGTATCCTGGATACCACTACCGTCTACCAGCATTATCATAGATAGTATATATAATCATACATAAGAAATTGGCTCAATTCTTGAGTAAATGAGGAAATTAAAAATGAACTGATTCTAAAAATCTGTAGTTTGTCACTATGAGTGGCATTGAACCCATTGATTATAGAAAAATTTCTACACTTGTTCTTGTTGAGACTTGAGAGTTGAGTGTGAGACTGTGAGCCTAGTCAGTTAAAATTCAAGCCTAAAGTATCAGCGGCTGAGACTCCTGATTCTTGAATCTTGAGGACTGAGGACAAGAAAGACTGACAAAAGCAATGGAGTGGACTCGTTGCTAGTAAAAAGTTAAATTAAACTGCAGATTAAAATCTGCCAACTAAGCCGCCACAAGCAACGTCAGTCTGTGGAGTACTATACAGGATAAGTGCCAGTCAGTAATGCATTTATTATTTAGTTTGTAATACCGTTATTCCGATTCCAGTGCGATTGAATGTGTTGGTCGAGTTCGACATTCTAGCTTCTACAACCGTAAGTCCGTAACGTAGGTATATGAGAATCATAGAATGAAATTTCACCATGTTAGGACAGTAGGACTTACGAAAAATTTCAGTTCCACAACTCCCACTTATTACGGATAATACGGAGTACCTACTACCTATCGCGCTCACAGACTCTTATATCTCATAGTTTATTTTAGTATCAAATTAATTGCAACATTTTCATTCTCCGTGTCGTTTGAACGTATTAACAATATAATTTTTAGAGGTTTAAA
>NW_025931197.1:0-31950 GCF_000764305.2 Hyalella azteca
TATAGACTGCATATATATATAACGTTCAGAGATTGAAATGCTGTCTCCCTTCCCCCCATAAGGGGGGGAAGGGAGGGGGCATTTTTTAAAGCATTTTTCATATTCGGCCGTGTCTGTCCCGAACGTATCAGGTACCTAATACGCGCGCCCCACGATCGCCCCAAGCTCGACGAGTAATTTCACAAGATTCCATTTCGGCGCTTATTTCGCTACGGCAACCGGAACCTAATGCGGACATAGAGCTTCTAATTTACCCGGCCATAAGAACTTGGGGCGTCCGTGTGCCAGCGTCTGACAGGTCTTCGAATTTCGATAGAGTAGAGAAGCTGATTTACGTTCGGTCCGAGTCCTAGACGGTTCCTAATTCAGGGTCGCCACCAACTCAAAATTTTGATAGGCATGGGTATCTAAACATGGTATTCTACTGCCTTTTGAAATGTATAATCTAATTCAAACGAATTTCTCGTTATTCCAATGTGGTGCAATAATGAGGTAAATGCAGCATTTTTAACTGAGTTTTCTTCCTTAGCAATAAGAACACCATGGCTCGGATTGACATATATGTTATAGTAAAAAATTTTCTGTTTCTAACAAAACTGTTACAAACAAATTAGTTTAGTAGAACTTACTAAGTTTGTATTTAACCATTGTCGACAAATTGCTCCGAGTCTTCAAGTAGCAATTTTAGAGAATTACTGAAAAATCAAAGTGAATTTGATCATTTTTTAATTTACAATGTATACATCGCATCAATCATTTTTTGTGTATACAATGTTACGTATGTTAACAATAGACTGTACAGATATCATGGAGACTTATACATTTTCCTGTGATTTACAGGGCAGTGAACTTGTTAATTTTTTCAGTTATTTTGATATTCGGGCAAGTTTGACCTTATTCTACCCAAAAATATCAACAATAAACTATTGATAAATTTTTTTAGAAGCACCTTTTCAAGTCCTGCAGCCACCTCACTCGAGGCCAGCACAGACATGCCACAGCAGTGACCTGAAGTTGCAGATTTGGCGCCGTGCGATCATATCAAGTTTTTCATATTTTGAGCTGAAGTTTTTTTTTCAGAGTTGGTTTTAAACAGGATCCAACTAATGTGTAAACTTTCATCAAAATTGCGCTGATGGTCAGGTGTGACAGATTTTCAATCAAAATTGTGCACTTGACATCGAATGACCCTTTACTAATTTGATAAAAATAATAAAATATTGTGAAAAAATTTGTTAAATCAACCAGAATTGTTGAATGATTTTTATTGCTTCTGTGAATTTCACGGTTTGACAATCATTTCGCTGCCAATTGACTACACTCTTATAAATGATAATAAGCAGACACCAGCAAAAGCTGGAACTACTTAGCAAAAGCTGACAGTTCTGCACCTAATGGTCGTTCTAATTCCTATGCAGAAGACACTCACCGATGATGAGCAGTAGCAAGCAGATGATCGTCGACGGAAACATTCGGGTGGTGCTAGGGGAGTAAAACTGTAAATTAAACCTTTTATAAGTTTAAATACAAACGAAAGTCAACAAGTTCGTCAAGCCTATTAAAGGAAAAATATGTTCAGGAGAAATATCACCAAGTATGCAGTGCGTTGCTCTAATAAGTTACCTTATTTATAGCGCGAACAGCAGGCTGGTGTTTCTCACAGATTCACTGATTACACGACAAGGTCAGGTATATTCTCATAGCAACAGCTATTCTAGGCGAGTGTTGTGAACGCAACATGTGCATTGGTTCGTACGTGGACTCAAATTGTCAATATTTTCGAGAAACCTATTGATATGTCAGCTGTCCAAGAACATAAAAACATAGATAACAACCATCATCCAAAAAACATGATAATAGAGTTATCATGTTGTTAAGGGTTACGGTTCGTTAGCATTCGGTATGGCTGCAGAAATAAATTCAAGAATTCGTACTATATAATTTATTTGCAAAGAAAATAATGGAATAATCAAACAGGAATGATGATGGATCTTGGTAGTTAAGGAATCAAAAATACAATACGAGGACGAGTGAATAATGGAGGGAGTATTACATGGTGCCTCTTACAGTAATAGAGCTTACGGGAGGAAAGTTTTAGCCCAATATAGTTCCCACCTGCAAAAACGGACCCGGTAAATGATTAACAGATGAGAAAGACAGGCTAAAACTACGTATTTCACTTAGAATTACTTATTCCAAATTATAAGATGCTAGAAAAATAACATAAAAGTTCAAGTGGGTTATAAAACTCACCAGTCGAGTGTAGGAGAACGTGATCCGAGTCCAATAACGAGTCTAGTGTCGAAGTTAACATCGGAAATGAAAGAAAAAGGATATTTAAGAGAGTGGGACATACGCCCTTACACGTGTGTGAATCCGCTTATATTAGAGAACTTAGCTAGGTTCTAAACTGTACCAATCTTGAATAAATGAACTACCATCCCAAGAATTTCATCCTGCAATTGGTTTCGACTCTTGTTTAGAACTGTCACCTTCTGACGTAGTTCGTCCATCAACCCTTATATTGCTGTGGGGTCACTCCACTCCCAAGCATCAACGTTTCAATGCGGCTCATGAACGTAATTCTACCCAAAACTTTTCGTGTCTCGAGAGGAATTCAAAGTCCACATGTATTCCACATTTAATATTCCAAATTCAATCCCTCAACTTTCCTGAAAATTTAAACAGTAAAACTAATCAATGAAATGCTAAAGATAACTAGGTTGCTAAGAATGATGAAATATTTACAACAATAATCATATTAAACAGTATTCTAGTTAAATCTATTCACAATAATATATACACGATAGTCACACTTAAAATCCTTCACTAGTACTACACATGTACCTCCGTCACGTCTCCGCACCAAACAGTAACTGGCGCAGCATTCCTAGAGTGCGGACGTGATGAGCCAGGCTATCTTTATACCTTAAATTTCAAAAAATATCTCCAACTAAAACCCTAAAAATATTTCAACATCAGGATTTTAACGTTACTGTAAGGCGCAATTCATTGTTTTAGTGAACGCCTTTCTTCGACATCTTTCTGTTTTTTTATAGTATATAGCAAGCTTTGAGTTCACATCTCTTTTATACTGAAAGCGATTTACCGCAAATTTTCTTAGTCTTGTCTAACAAACGCCATCGCATGCCACCTCTAGACGCCACCAACTCTACCACGCTCCTCACAGTAACTTGGATAAGGAGGGAGACCGAATAATAAATAAAAAAATTTATTTATGGACGGATCACTTTGAAACTTGATACACATATGTAAAACAAAAATTTGAGACTTTTTTGCTCGTGTAAATTATTCGAAAAAATAAAGGAAAACGTGAAATTCAAGGAAAACTGCAAAAAAGGGGGCACTGTGAAAATTTTCTGCTCATTCAATAACCGTGCAAAACATCGAGAGACATTTCATTTGATTCGTAAATACCATTTCTTGCGATTGACCGACCCACTTCTCCCAAATTCCTATTTTAATGGGTGGGGGGATTTTCGAATTTTTTAATTTTCGCCCCCCCTCGTTTTATTCAACATATAAACCAATCAAAAACGAAATAAAAAAGTAGCGAGGTGGCCGCTATATATTTTTTTAATAACTGAATGGTTTATCTCTCAATGCTGTAGCTTTAAAATCATAGGAGATAGATTTTTCAGATGGCGTATTTTGGAAATTTTAATTGTTCAAGGGAGTCAAACAATTAAAATTTATCGAAAAAGAATAAAATGCTAAAAAATTGCTTGATACTGCAGCCCCAGTTTTCCGGTTGCCAATTACTCATATTGAGGACACCATCATGTGTCCTTAAACTTATTCTTCAGTTTAATGCGAATAATACGTCAAAAGTCTTGCATATGCATTCTTGGTATTAAATTTATTGAGCGCGTCTTGCTTGCAGCAATCAAACGAGTGCGAAGATTTTTCAATTAACGCGAATAATGATTAATAAATACAGATTTAATCAAATAAATATTTATAAACAATAGTTATAAGATATTAGCTTTATCAAAGTTTAAAACGGCCTCACGAAAGAACCATGAAAGCTCCCTTTGTTACAGCCGCTTTGTAATAATTCTCCCTACAAAATGAGAAGAAAACACAGAAAACGTAATTCCTTAGTTTTTTATCCAGACGCTCCCCTTAAAACACTGAAAGTCGCCCTCTCCTCACAAATCTACCATCACAAAAATGTTTTACAAAGTGAATTAATTTCAGTATTATTATTATTATTATCGTTTTGTCGGTTTCAAATTTTTGATAGAATGGAATTAAAAAAAATACTAGAAAAAGTCATGCTAAGCTCTAAGTAAACGAAGAGATTCAATAATTTATTACCACATTCGCTAGATCGAATTTAATCATGTTTAATGAACATGCAATAACTAAAGCATTCGCCTACGGAACACGCGTAAATATGAAATGAAAGTTGGTAAAGACACTCATTTGGTAATAATGAATAAATGGCAGGTAAATGACACAACACACGAGAGTGAATAAGCCTGGGCATTCACATAAGCCTGGGCATTCACATAAGCCTGGGCAATCTTAAAGAAAATTCGACCTTCGAGCATATGCATCTTATCGAAATTGACCTCAGCCTGTGAGTGACTGATATCAATTGAGATAACTTCGGTGGCTGCCCTGCGATATGCAGAGGCCACCATCAGTCCCTGATCTAATTAGTTAGCTTGAATAATTTATTTAATTGCTTGATGATGGTGCAAGGACAGGACGAAGAAGTAAATTTCTGCGGCTTGGACAAGAGAAGTGGGCAAGAGAAGTGGGCAAGAGAAGTGGACAAGAGAAGTGGACAAGAGAAGCGGACAAGAGAAGTGGACAAGAGAAGTGGACAAGTGAAGTGGTCATGTCGCGCTCGAGTTCGTTTCCGTCGCCAAAAAGACTTCAACACATGTCAGCTATGCCTTCCGAAGTTGCTTTGGAGTCCACCCCTTCTGTTAACGCCAATATGAATACCGTAGATCAGAATACCATTATAAAATCATCAGTAGTTGGAAAACATCGTTGAAGATCATCACATGCCTATTGAGGATTTCAAGAAGATAATTTCATCAACAAATAATCCATTAGATCCAAACTTCAATAAATATTTAAGTCATTTAAGGTAGCGTAAACTCAGAAATATTAATAGGTCGTACTGTCCAAATAATGACTCATTTTCTTACCCACGGTACGAGCATCGGACGACACTGTTACTCCATTCTGTGAGGCCAAAATTTTACCTGTCACTCTATCTTATCTTGTGTGTGTCTAGATGACCCACAAAGGTGCAAAAAATTAGATCAGTACTCACTGCAGTGAGTGACTGAGAGCGCATTTTCTCACGTCCGTATGTCCGTCCGCGAAGTCATGGATGGATGGACGGACATGACGAGCACAATAGCGCCATTTTTTCCATAAATGATAAAATGCGCTAAATAGCGCATCGCTATTTGGACAAACACTCACTAATTTCTTAAACTGTAACATCCACAGAGAGACTTTGCGTCATTGCAGCGCAGTGGTAGATGCACCGAAATGAGAGGAGCTAGTCGTGGGTTCGAGCCTCGAAAAGCTCAGCAGTGCATTTCTCGATGTCGCTATTGGGCGGTACTTAGTAGCCGTCAATGAGTGGTGCATCAGCATGGTTTTGGGTTTGTACTCGTTAGGTACTTGTTACCTGGGGATGTTGTAGGGTAGAATTAAATATTTCTGTGTTGCGTAGTAACCTGTCTCACGCTAGCCGTACTTCAAATACTGATTTTTTTATATATATCTTTAGTTTTAAATATCTGTTACACGCGGGCGGAGCTCTGAAGCTTGTTACGCTGCTCTGGCCACGAGATGGTTTGGTGTGTAACGTGTAACTGCCTAACTCTAATAAACTCTTTTGAACTGTGATCTATGCCACGTTTACCCTGAACAACCGGAACGAACGACCCGACAACAGGGAGATATTACAGTCTTGAAATCCATTCCAGTTTAATAGTAAAACTTGTTTATATCACTTTCTACCGTTTTTATTCCGCGCAACTAGTTGAAAATGGCGGAAACGTTTTAAATAACTTCTTTATGTTGGAACTTGAATGACCAATTGAAAAAAGTATTGTAGTTTACTTGATTATTGGAGGCCGCTTCGTTTGATTTATTTCCCGATACACTATGAAATAAATTGAAATTCTTCACGGTGATATAAACGAGGTTTAGAGGCTCTACGAAAATACTAATATACGAATATAATAATAAGACAGTATTCTTACTAGTATATAATAGATATAAATTTTGTAGTACGACCAATTTTGATGAATTACAATATAACGTTGTCAGAATTTGGTGTCCTGAAAAGTCCTGTAGGAATTTAGTGTCTTGAAAGTCCTGTAGGAATTTGGTGTCCTGAAAGTCCTGCAGGAATTTGGTGTCTGAAAGTCCTGTAGGAATTTGGTGTCCTGAAAGTCCTGTAGGAATTTGATGTCCTGAAAGTCTTGTAATAATTTGATGTCCTGAAAGTCCTGTAGGAATTTTGTGTCCTGAAAGTAATGTAATAATTTGATGTCCTGGAAGTCCTGTAGGAATTTTGTGTCCTGAAAGTCCTATTTCAATTTTATAGCACGGCCAGTTTAACTCTCTTAACCTGAAGATATAACCTGAAACTAACCACCCGCAACCCTCACGGCAACGTCGAGCTAACCTTGCAGGTTATTATTTAGACTTCAAGTTAACAAAAAATAATAAATATAGGGCATTCTTCAATACTAATTACTAAGATTTGCTAGTAGTAATTGTGAGGATAATGAAAAGTAATACTATTAAATATAATTATTAATGTGCTGAATGTTGAATGCGATGTACTGTGTATTAACGTGTCTTAATGGTGTAACTGTGCGGGTAACAACAAACATGTACACTCATAAAATCATAAATTTTGATGAAATTTTGCTCACAATTTGGATCCTTTTTCAAACCAACTCTGAAAGAAATTTCACCTCCAAATATGAAAAACTTGACATGTTCGCACGGCGCCAAATCTGCAACTTCAGGTCACTGCTGTGGCATGTCTGTGCTGGCCTCGAGTGAGGTGGCCGCAGGACTTGAAGAGGTGCTTCTAAAAAAATATTATCAAGAGTTTATTGTTGATATTTTTGGGTAGAATAAGGTCAAACTTGCCCGAAAATCAAAAGTGCGGAAAAAATTAACAAGTTCAGTGCCATGTAAATCCCAGGAAAATGTATAAATCTCCAAGATACAAGTACATGACACATGTACAGTCTATTACCAGCATTCGTAACATTGTATAAAAAAAATTATTGATGCAATGTATACATTGTAAATGAAAAAATGATCATATTCACTTTGATTTTTCAGTAATCCTCTAAAATTACTAATTGAAGCCTCGGAGCATTTTATCGACAATGGTTGAATACAAACTTAGTAAGTTCTACTAAACTAATTTGTTTGAAATAGTATTATTAGAAACAGAAAATTTTGTAATTTTTACTATAACATATATGTCAATCCTAGCCATGGTGTTCTTATTGCTAAGGAAGAAAACTTAGTTAAAAATGCTGCATTTGCCTCTGTAAGGGAAATTCACCCTTTATGATTTCAGTTACTTAAATTTATTTTTGTGTCGTAAGTTTTACGGCTGCTTATAGGGTTGGCAACCGTGCTATTTGATGACGTGGCGTTACCGGCCTGAAGCCCGTGTTAGTCTTATTCGATTGCTGTAACTTGGTCGGAGCGTACCTACTGTCACTATTTTCGAGTGCACCTGTAGCGTCCCTATTAGGTGGGTGTTAGTGCATTTGCCCTCTACTTTAATGTTCGAGTTTTGAATATAGTGTTTGAATTCTTTGAATGTATTTATGTGTTGTGTTGAATGAAATTGTTCCATAGTACAGTATTGTTAGTTATAGTCTTGCTGACCATCATTGTTCGGCAGGACTGACTCTTTGCCCGGCCAGCAAATGCGGCTCCTAGTTAGGCCGACTCGATGGTACTTCTCAACTCCAGTACCTGCACCAGTCCAGTCTCAACCCAAGTTCACTAGCCCTTGCTGTGTACTATAAGCCCAGTGTTCTTCAGACTGTGCACCATCAGTTCAGTGCCCCGTTGCGCAAGGGTAGTATCAGTCCAGTGCACTACCACCGCTGTGTATTACCATTGCTGTGTATTACCATTGCTGTGCCTTACCATTGCCGTGTATTACCTCTGCTGTGAACTACCTTTGCTGTGAACTACTTTTATTGTGAACTACCTTTGCTATGAACTAGCTACCTTTGCTGTTCACTACTTCTGCTGTGCACTATCTTTGCTGCGAACTATCTTTGCTGTGTAATATTTTTGCCGTGTAATATTTTTACTGTGTAATATTTTTGCTGTGTAATATTTTTGCTGAGTACTATCTTTGCTGTATACTATCTTTGCTGTATACTATCGTTGTTGTGTAATATCATTGTTGTGCGTTAGTCACTAGGATCCTTTCAACCTTTCATTTATTAGTGTTCAATTATCTGTTTTGTTCAATAAATATTTGTTTACTATGCTTTCATTCCTCCCTTGTTAAGATCGGTGGCAGTTTAGGGTTAATTGTCGAATCAATTTGGAGTCGTCCTTTACTTGAACTTTACAGCCTCATTATTGCACCACATTGGAATAACGAGAAATTCGTTTGAATTAGGTTCTACATTTCAAAAGGCAGTAGAATACTATGTTTAGATACCCATGCATGTGACAGAACACCAGGGCATACTTTTGTCAAGAGGCTTCCTCCAATTTTTTGAAAGTCGACTCATTTATTTTCATGCCTCATTATTTGTTATTAATTTTCAAGTTTATTAATGCTTATTCTCGTTTTATATAATCCAGAGTCGAGTTGTTTATTTCATCCAGGTGGATAAACACGTGTCAAAAGTGAAAACCTGCCACAGGCAGCAACACAGTCTACTCGAACAAATAGGAATGAATTTTAATATAGTCATTACATATAGCTAGAATTACTTATTATTATTTATTATTACCCATAACTAGTATTATCGTATGCTATAGTACAGAATTTTCTCTTGAAATCAATGGTGTGTCAACAAAATTGGTATACTGCAACTATTCAAACATTGTCGAAAAATGGCTCTGAGGCTTTTATTAGCAAGTTAGGATGAAATTCACTGAAAAATCAGAGTGAATTATTAGTTAATATTAATTAATATTAATATTAATTATTAGTTAATTATTAGTTAATAGGTCAGCTGTGTGACACAATACTCTGAAGCCTTTAACTTTACCAGGCCATATGGGCCTATTGCTTCAGCGCCATCACATATATTTTATTTTATTCTAACTGCCCGTTTATGAATGAGACATAATTATTAATGCATTGGCCAGCCGTTGCTAAATATTTCAGAGAATGCTTGCCTTGCGCAACTATTGAGCAAATCAGTGAATAACTATTTTATTTCTAACCTGATGAGGTCAACTTTATTGCACTTTATTTCGTAAGCATTAAATTAGTCATTTAAATGGTGATACAAGCTATGAATTTTCTTCGAGTTCTTGATGGTTCATTTTCTCTGAGGATTTTTTTTGGTAACGAACAGTTTATTTATGGCATGATAACTTCGTACCTGAAACAAAATAAAGGAATTTTGCTTCTAATTTCGTTCTGGAATAAAATGCGTCATAGAGCGTAATATCTTAATAAGATCGCAGAATAGCTTATATAGCAATCATGTGAACACCAAAATTGAAAATAAACTCACGGTCGTATTAAAGAAACGAATCATTGCGTTATGTATTTACGCAATTTTCTTTCATATATCCACAGTTTTTTCACGATTTATAAAGATGTTAAAATATTTAATAATTCAAACTTCGAACGCTATTTCATTGGTGGCTATTGATCAATTATTAAGGGATGGCCACGCGTGGTGAAACTGCACTAAGCCATCGATGAATAGCATCCTATAAATCATCGATGATTCATCGATGAGTGCCACCTATGCTCGCGCATCCTCTCGATTTATCAGCGTTTCAATGGTGATTTTTTACTGGCTTGGCCACCCACCGTTACGCCACCTATAATCTACCATCGCCACCTATAATCATCGATGCGCCACCTTTAATTTTTATTTGGGACGGCGCCAAATCTCCGACTTCAGGTCACTGCTGTGGCATGTCTGCTGGCCTCGAGTGAGGTGGCTGCAGGACTTGAAGAGGTGCTTCTAAAAAAATTTATCAATAGTTTTTTGTTGATATTTTTGGGTAGAATGAGGTCAAACTTGCCCGAATATCAAAATAACTGAAAAAATTAACAAGTTCACTGCCCTGTAAATCACAGGAAAATGTATAAGGCTCCATGATATCTGTACAGTCTATTGTTAACATACGTAACATTGTATACACAAAAAATTATTGATGCGATGTATACATTGTAAATGAAGAAATGATCAAATTCACTTTGATTTTTCAGTAATCCTCTAAAATTGCTAATTGAAGACTCGGAGCAATTTGTCGACAATGGTTAAATACAAACTTAGTAAGTTCTACTAAACTAATTTGTTTGTAACAGTTTTGTTAGAAACAGAAAATTTTTTACTATAACATATACTGTATGTCAATCCAAGCCATGGTGTTCTTATTGCTAAAGAAGAAAACTTAGTTAAAAATGCTGCATTTGCCTCATTATTGCACCACATTGGAATAACGAGAAATTCGTTTGAATTAGATTATACATTTCAAAAGTCAGTAGAATACCATGTTTAGATACCCATGCCTATCAAAATTTTGAGTTGGTGGCGACCCTGAATTAGGAACCGTCTAGGACTCGGACCGAACGTAAATCAGCTTCTCATATATGTCCGCTTTTGGTCTACATTCCGGTCCCCGAATCAGACAGCTACAAGCGCCTGGTACTTATTCTGCCAACTCTTGCCCTACTCTCTGGAGACTATAAAGTCGGCAAGGAGGTTCTGACAAGACGCTGATTGCGATCAGTTGGCCAACTGACCCAGAATAACTCTAACGCGAAAATAGCAACTCTGGGGCGGAGGCTGAACATACCCCGAATTTTGTTAGGGATGCATGTGGCAGAACACCAGGGCATACTTTTTTCAAGAGGCATCCTCTAAGTTTTTGAAAGTCGACTCATTTGTTTTCACACCTCATTATTTATTGTTAATTTCCAAGTTTATTAATGCTTATTCTCGTTTTATATAATCCAGAGTAGAGTTGTTTATTTCATACAGGTGAATAAACACGTGTCAAAAGTGAAAAGCTGCCACAGGCAGCAACACAGTCTACTCGAACAAATAGGAATGAATTTTAATATAGTTATTACCCATAGCTAGAATTACTTATAATTATTATTATTTATTATTACCCATAACTAGTATTAACGTATGCTATAGTACAGAATTTTCTCTTTGAAATCAATGGTGTGTCAACAAAATTGGTATACTGCAACTATTCAAACATTGTCGAAAAATGGCTCTGAGGCTTTTATTAGCAAATTAGGATGAGATTCACTGAAAAATCAGATTGAATTATTAGTCAATATTTTATGTATACAATGTTACGTATGTTGGCAATAGACTGTACAGCTATCATGGAGATTTATTCATTTTCCAATGATATAAAGGGCACTGAACTTGTGAATTATTTCTGCTCTTTTGATTTCCGAGCAAGCTTGACCTTATTATGCATGAAAATATTAGCCATAAACTATTGAAACAATTTTTTTATAAGCACCTTCTTGAGCACTACAGACACCTTAATTTCCAAATCAGTAGCAAGCACAGCAGTGACCTGAAGTTGGAGATTTTGAACCGCGCGACCGGGGAGATTTTCTCCACCCCTCTTTGAGGGCACATAATTTAAAAAGTTTTTCTATTTTCAGCTGAAATTTTACCTTATTCGGGTTGATATATGAGCTAAAGGAATATGTGTGTTCCTTTATCAAAATGGTCAGGTGGGTACTCTTGGATCATCTGACATAGAATGACCCTAAAGCAGTGGTTCCCAAACTTTTTCAGGCTGGCGCCCCCTTTGGCTTCCTAGTGAATTTCTAGCGCCCCCCACAGACAAATATAAAAATATACGCCTCTTTCTTGAAATTTAGTACGTTGCAACTTTAAAAAATAAAGGTTAAACACAAATATGTATTCTACAAATAGAACCCCAATTAGTGAACCAATAAATTTTTCAGCCGTTTTAACTGTTTCAGCACTAGAAACCTAGGACGTCTCGGGCAAATTTACGGCCGGACTCGTGGCCAGTCTCATGACCAATCTACAAATTCAACTATCAAGTAATATCTCTCAAACAATGAACGCAGCTCAATGAAACTTGGAACACGTATTCATTAGGTCCTAACGGTGGTGTTTAGCTCGTGAAAATTTTTTCAATTTCACCTTCATTCATGACTTATATTGCGATACAGGCCCAAATTCGCTGTGATCGAAGAATTTCTTCCAAATTACTGAACAAATTTAAACGGAATTTCGAATATACATTCGTAACTACCAAACGTTGATTTTTAAGCTTATGAAATTTTTCGATTTTACCTTCGTTTCTGAGTTTTTTTTCATTTCACCGTCATTCTTGATTTCGCACTTACATATATTCGGCCCGTATCGCCGAGTAAGTTGTCGCTTAAATTCGCGGCGATCAAGAAATTTCTTCCAAACTACTGAACGGATTTCAACGAAACTTTTTATAAAAATGCCTAACCTTCCAACGATGATGTTTCGATCGTGACAATTTTTTCTATTTTGCTTGCGTTCGCGAGTTATACAGATATTGGAGGAACGACCGGCGTTTTTACCGGCCGGTTTAACCAAACGCCCTTTACGTATAGCCGTATACGGATAGCCATATAACTCGCAAACGAAGGCAAAACGAAAAAAATGTAACGAGTCAAACATCACCGTTGCTGAGGTTAGGTATTTAAATACTTAGATTCGTTCAAATCTGTTCATTAGTTTGGAAGACATTTCTTGATTACTGCGAATTTCAGCACTTACTGGTTTTTAAATCGCAAATGAAGGTGAAATGAAAAAAAATCGAGAAGGCACAATCGAAAATTTTTTCACTTGCTAAACATTACAATTCAGTAGTTAGGACTGTAAATTCAAAATTTTGTTCGAATCTGTTCAGTAATTTGGAAAAAATTCCTCGATCACTGTGAATTTCGGCTCGTATTGTCATATAAGTATGGCAAAAACAAATGAAGGCAAAATTCAAAAAATTTTCACGAGCTAAACATTGCCGCTAGGTCGTAATGAATACGTGCACCAAGTTTCAAATTAAGTTCGTTAGTTTGAGAGATATTCCTTGATCACTGAATTTGGAAATTGGCCGTGAGACCGCCGTTAATTTGTCTGAGACGTAAACACATGAGAGGTTAAAAAAAACAGATCTGGGTGACAAAACCATCGCTGGGAGTCATGTGCTGCACGTGTTGTGTACAAATCGTCAAACAAACGTTCGAACTTCTGACTTCGACTTCGGTCTGCCGCCCCCCTACCGCCCTCTTCTTCCTAACCGCCCCCCAAAATATTTCCACCGCCCCTAGGGGGGCGATATCGCCCACTTTGGGAACCACTGCCCTAAAGCCATCATAGGTTGTCATTTGCTCATATTGTTAAAGTTTTCGTATAATTTACGCATGACAAATTGATTGTATTATCAAATTCGAATACTCATATGGCAGGCGCTGTCGCAGCCGACTGTCCTAAAGGCTATGAGGCCGTCGGGTCCAAGTGCATCCACCGTTACACGGGTGGATATCTGACGTACGACGAAGCGGCCACTAACTGCACCCAGCACTCCGGCAGGCTGCCTGTGCTTAAAGACTGCGCTTCCTTCACTGATGTCGCCACCTATGTCAACGATGGATGTAAGGTTATAACAGAAAAACGTGATAAAGTCAATAAACTTGCAGAATTGACAAATTTTGATTTCAAAATGTTTGTCATCGTAGAAACATTGTCAGTCGACCCTCATAAGTTAGAAGTGAATTTTAGCAATAAAGTCTCTCTCTATGCATCAACTTGATGTTTCGTGGGACAGGAATTTCAGCGAACATAATTGACCTGTAATATGACATCTGATTAATTTTATTGCAATATCATAATGCCTCTATTATCATTAGACAAACGCTTATCATGCCTCTTCGCTGATTTGTGAAAACATTGGTAAATTGGCATGCTCTGTTAGCCGCGGGTGGCAGAATTAGATTCTACACTAATGTTCGACTGCAGTAATTATTCATTCACTCACAATTGGCCCTGTGTACAACACTCAGCTTCTGTGTGATAATCGTAAATGTCAGGCGTCCGTACCACTCGGCTTGAAGTGACCGAGCAGCTGCTACCCTAACCAAATTCAGAGGCGCGGTAGATTCTGATTCGAGGAATCAGAAGCTGAGCCGGATCTAAATTTTAACTGGGTAGGGGTGCAACAGCTGCGCAACTCGAGAAGGTGGCCAGGTAGTTAAGAGTCGGCGACAGGCCAACAGGGTCTAATCAACGCTAAAAGCTCTATATTAATTAATATTATTACATAATAATATTTCTATTACTAGTAACGTTGCACTCCATCAGACTTAACTGATTTCAACAACGGCTACTGGTTAGGCGCGACCAATGCAACGCTCACCAATGTTTGGCAGTGGAGTGACGGAGAGGCCGTGCAAATGGGCGCTCCGTACTGGGCCACCGTGAGTATATCCATTTTTTTCTGTGCATGATACAACATATTTGCTATAAGGAAGTATATTAATATGAAATTGTAAATGGATGAAGCTCAACTAAGTCACGTCAAGCTGCAACAGGATTGAACAATATAATGTGACAAACAGTATTATAATGTTGAGGTGAACTTACTTAGAATTAACAGAAAACAGAAGGTGAAGTTCTAAGTGTCTCTTACAAAAAGTCACTCATGATTCTCCTGTTTGAAATGACAGTGATTTGCAGTCATAATTCTATGAAGATTTAGTAGACAAGTCGTTATTCTAACTTATGTTTCTGCTTGATTCGACCTATTCACATAAAAATTATTGGTGAAGCATCGATGATTGTTGGTGGCTATAGATGGAAATTATAGGTGGAGAGCACCGATGGCGCATCGGTGGCGTGTCCGGCCTAGGTTCCAACTATAACTGCTGCTGGCGACCCTAACCTAAAAACCAATTTTCCACCAATATCTTACCCATATGTGCCGATGGCGAATCAATGAGCCATCAATGACCACCTCTCGAATTAGGTCGATAGAAATTTTCCGTTAGTTTTAAATCCAATACCTGTGCATTCTCACATTGTTCGACATTCCTTCCAAATACGATCAAACATTTTGAGGATTACGTATACACATCAAGCATGGCGATACACGCAACAATGTTGGAAATGTAGCAGGAACAAATAATTACAGTGCCATGTACAAAACTCATGAGAAATCGACTTGGAGAAAAGTCCCTGCCTGCTCGGATCGATCTCAAGTCTCCCGCGCGCAAAACCAAGCCTCTACTGCTGAGACATCAGAGATTCGGAGATTACTTACCAAACGAGTCATTTTGAGAGATTTAACTGAAGTATTGCAATTTTTAATTTCATCAGTTATTATTAATAAATTCCATGCATTACTGTGCTGATTAGATGGTTCCATTAACCACGGTTTACTCGAACACGTTATTATGTTCCAGAAATGGGAGCTGAAAAAATTCCGTTTATTATATCTGTTGAAGTTTATTTATTTGATAATTATATAATTTTTCAAAAAAAGGGAAGTTTAGAAAGATTTTCGACGGAAATATTTTTGTGGAAAATAAAGATTGTTTAGATGATGGAATTGACATCACTCGACTTTGAAATGTCAGGGGTGAAACTCTTTCAACAATCCACGCCCATGTTTTTTCTTTACCCTAGTATATGGATAATCTGTCACGTAGGAATGATGCTGACTCCACATTATTATATATGTAAACTTGAAATCAAAATAATTATGTGACGAGATAAGCAAATTTATCATAAGTAGATAAATTACAATATCAATGTCAGTCCATAGAGAACTGCTTTGCATCTTTCAGCGTAAGGAGGATTTTTTTTTCGAAAATAAGAGTTTTTAACTAGCAATCTAACCGGAACACATTTTACAAGCAAGGCGTAGCAAGGATCGTTTCGCCACATATAATGTAGCATGCCTACCTATAACCATATAGTGCACCACCCTTGATTATTATTTGGGTAGTTGGGAATCTTTATTGAGTGATGACATTCAGTAGTTGGCGCAAGAAATATTACAGCTGACTGACTTATTGCATTGAGTGCTTCATGTGATTACAATTGATCGAAAAACTTTCAACAGCTCCCTCTAATTAGATTTATCTCTCAGAACACTGGAGAGAATTTGGCAACGGAACCTTCGGGTGGAACGGTACAGAACTGTGCTTTTATAGAAAGGTCCGCCGTTTCTTCAGAAGCTGACACGAGCTTGTTATTCCGAGACTTTGGATGTGCAGCCCTTTTCTATCCAATGTGCTCAAGACCTTTAGTAGATGGTGAGTTACTCTTCCGTTTTGAAGCCTTGGAAGGTAACCTGAACAGAGAAGTGGAGAGAGTAAACACTTTGTGTATAGGAATTCTTTCTAAGATTTTGATTATTTTAGGCAGTCAACTGCCAAATTAATCCCTTCGATAGAATTTTACGATCAATCTGCAGAATTACGTACAAAAGTGTTATGAGTTCGTACGTAACTTTGACGTGCCTGTTTACTTTTCAGGAGTTAGCTCTCAATACTAGGTTGATATTTTAGAAAATATACAGCAAAAGAGAAACAATTTAATAGATAATTCAAGATTATAAAAAAATTAGAAGTGAAAATAACCATAATAAAGGAGAGCTAAAAAACTTACAGCTATCCAGTTCAATAAAAAGTATTAGGTGAGGGGCATCATGTAATATGCATGATGGAATCTCTGTGCAGTCTTAGCCAGTCTACGTGTTTACTTCTGAATTTTTATCGTTTTATCTTGCTTGATTTCATTCTGATGTTATTGCGACATGGCACTTATTGAACTTGAGGCTTGCATCAATAAATATTTACTGACATCCGGCACACCTTGTACCCGAGGGTTCCATGAACATTGCTTGTTGTACATAAAACGCTTACGTTAATAGTTCCATGGCAATGTCTATGGTTCCGGTACTAGCGTAAACTTTGAAATGATGAATATTCCAGTTAAGAAGAATGTAGGGTCTTGAAACAAACTAAGTTAAGTTAGATTAAACGCACGAATGGCAGGACCCAAGGCAGAGCAGTGCTAATCTCTTTTTCAATGACTTCTCAAAGTTCGGCAGGTGGAACTAATATCCAGTTTCCAAGATTTAATTTAATCTAGTATCTTTCATTCATTCCAAACTTAACATCATGGATATGTTTTTTCCTGCAGATCTCTGCGTTTTAATCTAATATCTTTCATTCATTCCACATTTAACATGATGAATATGTATTCAACTGCAGGTCTCTGCGTGAATCCTTTTGTTTTGGTTGGCACTCAATTTATTTTCGTAATTGAGAGCGCAAGGACCTGGCACGCCGCTCGTATCGCGTGTGAACTGGTCGGTGGCAGGGTTGGCAATGATTAAATCAAAATGATTAAATCACTTGATTAAATCACTTGATTTTTTTATAAAAAAATCATGATTTTTTTGATTTTTTCGATTTTTTCATATATTTAAAAATATTGAGTGGCAGTCTTTAATTTATATTGAGGTATTGTTATTCATGGTTTAGTATAAATGTACTATGAATGACAAATTGGTATATAAACTTGTTGCCTTTTGTGTGTATTAGGTTCCAATAAATGGAATGTTTTTGGTACAGAGGCATCAAGAGTGCAATACATTTTACGTAGCTAGTACCTTAGCTAATTCTCATAAGGCTATAACTAGTCTAACTATTTGACTATTTGTTATATATTGATTACAATATACAAATTAAATGTGTTAGCTAGCTTATACAGGGTGGGGCAGAACTGATTGAACAGTTTTGAGGCGAAATAAAAGAGTAATGGAGGTACATAAAGAAGAAAGTTTATTTTCCTCAAGATTAGCATAACATACCATTTAAAATACTTATGTTTTGCAAAAAATATCAGGAAAATGGGGTTTGTTAGCTGCATCACACTGTTGGAGTCGTTCTCGGAAGTTTCCTACAGCACGTTCACACATATGGCGAGGTATGGCCATAACCTCTGCTGCAATAATCCGTTCTCTTAGCTGTGGTAGGGTGTGAGGGCGACTTCTGAACCCTTTTCTTTAAGATGTCCCCAAAGAAAGAAATCGCAAATGCTCAAATCAGGTGACCTCGCAGGCCACTGTAAATCACCCCTTAGAGACACCAGACCTACAGGAAACATGCGTTTCAAAACATTGAGTAACATTCGAGCTGTGTGAGCTGTAGCCCCATCCTGCTGGAACCACGTCTCTCAATGCTTCATTTTCAACAATGTTTTCAATCATGGGCTGCAAGAAATTTTGTTACATTGCAGCATAGCAATCAAAATTCACTGTTATGGTTACTCCCTCCTCTGAGAACGACTCCAACAGTGTGTTGCAGCTAAGTGAGCTAACAGCCCCCATCTTCCAGATATTGTTTTCAAAACATAAGTATTCTAAATGGTATGTTGTGCTAGCCTCTAGGAAAATAAACTTTCTCCTTTATGTACTTCCATTACTCTTTTATTTTACCTCAAAACTACTCAATCGGTTCGGCTCCACCCTGTATATTGAGAGGTTGAGATTGTATTGAACTTTTAGGCAATTAGAAAGATTTTCCACCCTAGTACGAGTATTCTAATTGAAATATTTAATTTCAATCGTTAAATATGTGAATTTAAAACTAGAAACAATTACAATTATAAGACGATATATAAAATAATTAAATGCAGTGAATGGATATAAAATATTTGAATTGTGCACATGTTTATTTCAAACAGTGTTAGCTTTTCTCATAACTATATATAAAATAATTAAATGCAGTGAATGGATATAAAATATTTGAATTGTGCACATGTTTATTTCAAACAGTGTTAGCTTTTCTCATAACTTAAGTCTTGTTTCAAGTCGTATGAGGCTTGTTTGGTTATCGTTCAGTTTATTTTTAGTATTGGTTTATTTGTCTGAATTAAATGGGAATAGTGCAGTCAGTCACTCAGTCACTACTAGTCGGATCTAGAGGAGTGCTGTTCATGCCCCATCTAGAGGAGTGCTGTTCATGCCCCATCTATAGGAGTGCTGTTCATGCCCCATCTAGAGGAGTGCTGTTCATGTCCCATCTAGAGGAGTGCTGTTCATGCCCCATCTAAAGGAGTGCTGTTGATGCCTCATCTAGAGGAGTGCAGCGTTTGCCCCACCTTGAGGAGTGTGTTTTATGTTCTATCTAGAGGATTCTTTCAATTGTTCGATCCATATGGTCATAAATTCTGTCGTTTCCAGACCAGTGTTGTTATTGTCCTCTCTAGGAGAGTGTCATCAATGGCCCATCTGCAGGTTGCTTATATTATACCCGTCTTGTCCATCATAGGTTAGGAGGTCTAGGGATAGATAATCTTCAAGATTTGTGAATAATTTTCCTCATTGGTTTTGTGACCACCTGATGGATTTGTAACTGAGAGTCAGGGTACTTTATTGTTCCAAGTAGGACTAAGGCAGGACAAGTGAAACTCTCGGTAACACTAGTTCTATTATAATAATAAACTGGCTCGGCGAGTACAGAGGGAAGGGAGATGACAGGTACAGCACAAGTATGTGCCGGAGGAGCGGACTAGTAAGATGACGGCTAGGCAGTGCCGCTACAACTGACGAGCGGTGCACTGATCGGGCTATATATAGTCATTAACAGGGATGACGTCACTGAGCGTGACTGCCATGTGGGTACAGAACAAGCTAAGCTGGTGACGTATGATAACCTAAATGGTGATAGTAGATCACCGGAAAGATGGTGATAGAAGATTACCGGACATAAACGTTACGGAAAACTCCTTCCATTTTTCATTTCCTATTTAGAGAGTGACATGAGCCTTTGTCCGATTTGACTCTCCTTGGAGGAAGTATTTCGACATTCTTTAAATAAAATGTTTTGGAATCCAGCACCATCGTCAATTGGACATTTCTAGAAAAAATAACAGTTGTCAGTACAATTGAAATAAAAAACAACGAGCTAAAAATTAAATATACAGATAAATGGCAATGAAAACAACATGAAAAACCTGTCCATACTGAATTTCAAGTGGACATAAGCTAAAGGCTGTATTCAAACTATACCTCTTTTTGAATATATACAAGGATTCTAAAAAACGTATTCGAAATCATCAGAGGTGGAAACTAAAATCTTAGTCGCTATAGAATATTGGCACGTCACACGTACGATGGGCGTGACTGCCGCGTGAGTGCGCACTGCGCACCGCTGAATGAAGGGGACGCGCTGTTAAATGACCAGTTCTACAACTACTCCCTTAGTTCTCCGCTTTCCTGGATTAAAGACTGCGTGCTACCTACACGTTAAAACAAAGGCAAGCATATTTATTGTCCAATGAAGTATTTCGATGATTATTTGTTCAAAGTGGTACATAGCTGAAGTAATTAATTCAGATAAGATTAATGAGTTCTAAACCCTAATTATATCAATTTTGTTTCACTGGTGCAGACTTGCATACAATCCAGTAATGTTTTTGTAATCTGACTGTATTACAAAGACTGACGTTTGAGTCGGGAATGATAATTATTCAGAAGTTTAGTAACATGGATACTGTGGCTTGGCTCTAAACAGTGTTGAGAGAGAGTTCTCTAGTTCGTCAGAACTTGCAAGTTTCATCGTCAAATAAAAATTTCAAATTGTTTTAACAATAAATTAATTGTGGAAAAAGCAATAAATCGGATTTTAAAATGTGTAGCTCAGACATTTAATACTCGTACAGCCTAAAACTTGTTAACTTAATAACTGTAAACTCCTATGAACCACGTAACGTATATGTCCATAGTTTGCATTGTGTTTGAAGAACGTGAAGCGGTTGACGGATGCTGTTTGACATGTTAATGTCAACACTGTGTTTGTGAAGCAGCTGGTACTCTTCCCTGTCATTGAGAATTTTGCTGGAAAATTTTGATTGCGGATGCGACATCCACCGTGGCACTGGCCCGCATGGATGCCGCCTCGGTGACTGATGAAACTGAAGCTTTTATTGCTCGCGAATAAACCTCAGAGTTAAAATTTAATTTTTCAATCAGCTGCATACACGACAATCGTAAGAGAACTTAGCATCAGTATCTTACAGGACACACCATGCATACACTAAGCCAATTAACTAAAGCACAGTAATAGTTACAGGCGTCATGCTGAGTATATCAATTTTGCTAGAGTAATTAGAAATAAATTCACTGTAAAAAATAGCTATTATAGCAACAACATAAAAACCTGCGAAATCTTGTATCACAATTGATTTTCACCCGAAATATTTTGCTTTTCCACCATGCCGATTTAGTTTTTATCACCACAACGGAGGGCGCGGTCGATGCATATTACAGTCAAAAATTCTCTCTCATTGTAAGGTGAAATCAAAATAAACTATACAGCTTTTTCCCACTGCGACGATGAAGAGTAATGCGAATTTATTATGAGTTATATCAATGTTTATTTAAATAAAATTTTACACAAAAACATTTTTTTGTGGTGGCAGACTGCGGTGTATTAAACCTGAAGTAGGTTTCACAGAAACCGTGACGTTGCTTGCATGACAATGTCAGCAGCAAATTGCAAGGCAATTGGCTTTGATTTTGAATTTGTCAATAACATCAGAAATCTATCAGGTATCTGCAAGTACCTATATTACACTTCCAAGTCTCATATAAAACCTAAATTTCGTAGAAAGTATTTCCATAACAATATCGATCATTCATTTAATGGACTTTGCCTGATTTTCTTAAAATTACAGCTTCATTCATTTTATGTGCAAAAATTCTGATTTCTTTTTCTTCTCTTCTGATTTCTTTTTCTTCTCTTCAAAAGTTCTGATTTTTTGTTATCTATTTCCAGGATCAGATATTTTTTAATGAAACATTTGGGTAATCAAATTTTAGGATAAATCTGACCAAGCTAAATTTCAACAAAATTTAGAAATGTTTATGGCAGATTTAATGTACTATTCATGGCCAAAATTAACAAAACAAATTAATGAACAATGCTAGTCGAATGCGTGCTAAGCACAACAGTTGTACTCTGCTGAGGAAGTCAAAAGTCGAGGTCTATAAAACATAATCTACGAAAAATGAATTAAAACAATGCTTTAGTGATTATGCCTATCAACAGCACAATGGTTAACCATATGAAGCGTAAATAAAAGCTAACATCACCGAATGAAAATCCCAAATGCAAATATCATTGAAGCATTGAAGTCGAAATTATCCCAACATTAAATAGAGAACAACTGCGCCTTTATCGAAATAGATCTGCTCTTATTATGATTGGTTGCTAATTCCTGTTCGATAAAAAGGAACTACGATATTGGGAGTAAACACAATGCTCGTTGCCAGACTACAGAGAACCTTTATTGACATGCAGCTGTAGACATCTTCTGTCACGCACTCAATCGCCGCGTCTGCTCAACTAATATACGATGTGTTCCTTTCCTCACTCTGACTTTAAAGCGCACACGCTGAAAAGAATTGAGATTTGTATCATAGTAAAACGCTGTATTTTTCCAACGTATAAATTCAGATCTCAATCATGGTATACATGATTAGTTAAATAAGCACGCAAGCGTCCATTAAGCGAGTGTCATAGGATTTTAAGCAGTAAGATGAATTAACAGACTTATGGAGAATTTTATGAACACAATTCACACAGTCTTTACAAGGAAGAATTCCGCATTGAAATCAATCCATGATCCTTTAATAATTTTTTCTTTCAAACACATTCATTCCATGCATCGTCATTGAGCTATTGTTCAGGTATTGCTAGAAATCAAATCTTTGATCGCATTCCGCCGCTAAGTTAAAAGAAAATTAACTTGATAATTTCAATTCCAAATTCAAAGGTACCTGCGCATATATAGCCAGAAAAAGATTCGTTTAAATTAACGGTAATCAGTTGACTTTCAACTTCCCTTGATGGTTGGGTAATCAACGGTAATCAACTGGCTTTCAACTTCCTTGATGATTCGAGTCTGCCTCCAGCCGGGCACTGGGCGACCATAACGAAACTTCTTCAATGCAATGAATCTTTTAGCTCTTGGCTGATTGCGGCCTCTGAAACCAAAAAATAATTCACTGTATTGAGAATAAAGGCCATGGACAATCGAACAAATATTGAATTGAAATTTTAACTTTTATTGATCTAACGACGTGGCTTAACGCACGGAATTTTAAATGTATGTAATTTTTAACAATGGTGTTAAAAATTACATACATTCCAGCTTTTTTTGGCATCTACTACTCCCGCACTCGCCCCGTGACCAGCCGCTGAATGCAGTTGGTGGCCTAAAGTCATAAAATAATGAAAATAAAACCTTCAGTTTCATCAGTCACCGAGGCGGCATCCATGCAGGCCAGCGCCACGGTGGATGTCGCATCCGCAATCGAAATTTTTTAGTAAATTTCTCAATGAAGGCAGAGTGCCAGCTGCTTTGCAAACACAGTGTTGATATTACCAGAAATAAACAGCATCTGTCAACCGCTTCACGTTCTTCAAACGCAATGCAAACTATGGACATATACGTTATATATTTCATTGGAGTTTACAGTTGTTAAGTTAACAAGACTTAGGTTACAAGAGTATTAAATATCTGAGCTACACATTTTAGAATTCGATTTATAGATTTTTCCACAATTGATTTATTGGTGAATCAACTTGAAATTTTCATTTGACAATGAAACCTGCAAGTTCTGACAAACTCGAGCGCTCTCTCAACACTGTTTAGAGCCAAGCCACAGTATCCATGTTACTAAACTTCTGATTAATTATCATTCCCGATTCAAACATCAGTCTTTGTAATACAGTCGGATTACGAAAACATTACTAGATTGTATGCAAGTCTGCACCAGTAAAACAAAAATGATATAATTAGGGTTTAGAACTCATTAATCTTATCTGAATTAATACTACAGCCATATACCATCTTTGAACAAATAATCATCCGAATCCTTAATTGGACATCAAATATTCTTGCCTTTTGTTAACGTGTAGGTAGCACGCAATCTTTATTCCAGGAAAGCTGAGCATAAAGGGAGTAGTTGTAGAACTGGCCTCTATAGCAGCGCGTCCAACCTCATTGAGCTGTGCGCAGTGCGCACTCACGCGGCAGTCACGCCCATCGTACGTGTGACTTGCCAATATTCTATAGTGACTAAGATTTTAGTTTCCACCTCTAATTCTTCCGAATACGATTTTTAGAATCCTTGTATATTTTCAAAAAGATGTCTAGTTTGAATACAGCCTTTATAGCTTTCGTCCGCTTGAAATTTATAATGGACAGATTTTTCATGTTGTTTTCATTGCCGTTTACCAGTAAATTTAATTTTTACCTTTTTTCAATCGTTCAAACAACTGATAGTACATTTATTCTAGAAATTTCTAATCGACGATGGAGCTGGACTCCAAACATTTTATTTAATGATACGGTGAATTACGGTGTAATTTTTTAACTTTCAAATGCCAAAATACTTCCTTCAAGAAGAGCCAAATTGAACAAAGGCTCATGTCACTCCTTAAATAGGAAATGAAAAATGGAATGGGTTTTCCTCAACGTCCATGGATATTGACCGTATATCATGTATTTATCGCTCCATCGTCAATTGCTTTAATTCTGTCAGGTTGGTTTCCGTAGTGTCGCGTATGTCAGTTCTCTTATGAAATAGGTTTATGGCAAAAATCTTACAAAGAGAGGGTTGCAATGAAACACTGGTACATTTCATATTAAATTGGGAAATACAAGATTACATCTTACGTTGACAAAAATCTCTAGTGCATGAAAAAGTAATCTGAACACGATCAAAATTGAGAATCTATCAGTTAACACCACTAAAATCTTCTACTTGTACCAGAAAACGTTGAACCGTAGAACGCTCCCGTAGAATGGTACGACCCCCGCAACGACCGTAACTCACGCGCGCGTTTGCAGCCGTATTTCAAGTGGCCGTACCGCAGCTGTAGCCGCGCGTCCCGGCGGTCGCTGTTCTTCATAACCGTCGTGTCTCGCTGATATATATGATGTCTCACGGTCAGTCTGGCCGTAGGTTTATTGTAACGGATCATAGCTGAAGGACCTGATGTTATTATTTATAATTTTGTGCAAGAATTTCGTAAAAAAAATTTTGTATTCAATAACATGACATATTCATGGCACATGAACAGCACTCCTCTAGATGGGGCATGAACAGCACTCCTCTAGATGGGGCATGAACAGCACTCCTCTAGATGGGGTCTGCCTCACAGATCACACGTCTTGCATCACTGCACCACGCGCTGCTGAAGCGGTACATCCACGCGCAGTTCAGCTCCAGGCAGTTCTGTTCGCCAGGATTGTCGGGTTCTAGATTCCCAAATGCAGTCTGCGCAAAAATAAAGCAAACATTTTCTATTATTTTTGTTACATCAATGATGTGAAGCCGAAAATATAATATAAATTATTTGAATGACAGTATTTCATAAATATTTTATGATCCTGGATTCTTCAAAGTTTCGTATTACCTAAATGACTTTAATCCATCCCAGGTTTTCATTTTCTTATATATATACTGTATTTTTTACAATGCATTTCTAACTGAATTTAATTTGGTTTCAAAATTTGGTTTTGTCAAAAGTTTGCGATAAAGTCGTTATGTACATTGCTTGGCAATTTTAATTGAAAAGCATTTACTTCAATTTACCTCACTGATCCAATTTTCAGAATTTATCTTACTGAAGACACAATGCTCAGTAAAACGTATTCTTCTATAGATAGTTAATTGTTTTCAGATATCTACAGTCAAGGAAAGTACCTTTTAATATCAAGTGTTTATAAGTATACAAATATTAGTGTTTCAGTTAAAAATTAGTGAGTTGAGCATATGAAATCATGCCGTGCATAATCCTTTTTTTTCGATGTCAACCAGGAACAGAAGAGATTTTCCATGAAAAAAAAGTTATTGATACATTAAGTTTGGTTTGTAGCTGCTTGAACAAGACAAAGAAATTCGCGAAATCTTGTCCATGGGATGACAGGAAATTATCTTTGCAGTTAATTCTGGAACTCAAGATGAATTTATTTCATTTACATATAAACCTAGCTGAGAGGCGAATTCAATGCCCAAAAGTACGCTAGGTAAATTACTTGACAATGCCACTATCATGTAATGATTATATAACCTGCATCTAGCTTCGATAGATAACATTTAATATCTATTGTTTTTAAAATCTAATATGACAACGCATTTCTGCATCTGCAGGCTGTTTATTTTCGTTCGTGCACTTCTTTTAAATATTTACGAGTCAGTATGCTTACAGTTCCCCAATAAGGCAGCCGCGTAGTCATCGGCGAACCGTCAACCCAGCGCCATTGCCCTTCCACGGCCCTATCTGAGCCCCCGATCCAGTAGTATGAGTTACCTTTTACAGAAAAGAGATAAAAAATGTAAGGGATAAGGAATTGAGTTTCGAAATATTATTCTGAATGAAACTGCTGCTGCTTCCCTGTCACTCATGATATAAATGTCACTAAATTAAGAAAGGGAAGTTTTCCAGAGTTAACCACTTCCTGGAGGCGTTAGGCTGTTGGGGGTAAATAGAAATTAATCATGGTGTCAATTACCTCCATTTTAACCTAAGGTGTGCAGGTCTACATTATTCGCGTATTAAACCTCAACTTCACAGCTGTGGTCTTAGTTGTATTAATTTAATTTAACCGCACAAGCATCATTAGGGTTTGATATGCACAGTTTATTTTAAAAGATAATATAGAACTTTTCAAACGGTTACCTTGTTCATCGAGGTAGAGGGCAACCTTGTGGTACTGATCGCAGTCGTCTACAACAAACAGATCCCCACCGACCAGTCCACACTGGGTGCGAGCCTCGTGCCAGACGTAGTATTCGGTAATTATGTGAACACATTGAGTGCCAACCAAAACAAAAGGATGCTGACAGAGACCTGCAGTAGAACACATATCCATGATGTTAAATATTGAATGAATGAAAGATATTAGATTATTCATTCCTGGAAGCTGGATATTAGCTCAGGAAGCCATTGCATGAAAGATTAGCTCTGCTTTGCCTTGGATCCTGCCGTTCGTGCGTTAAATCTGACTCTACCTAATTTATTTCAAGATCCTACATCCCGTATACCTGGAACATTCATCAATTCATACTTTAATTTAATACCGGAACTATATATATTGCCATGCAACTATAAACGTAATCATTGTATGTACAATAAGCAATGTTCATGGAACCCTCAGGTACAAGGTGTGGATGTCAGTAAATATTTATTGATGCAAGCCTCAAGTTCAATATGTGCCATGTCGCGATAACATCAGAATGAAATCAAGCAAGATAAAACGATAAAAATTCAGAAGTAAACACGTAGACTGCACAGAGATGATACCCTCACCTAATATTTTTGAGTGAGCTGGATAGATGTAAGTTTTTTAACTCTCCTTCATTATGGTTACCTTCTTTCTTCTTTTTTATATTCTTCGAGCATCTATTGAATTGTTTCACTTTTGTGCCGTAAAATTTTCAAAGATATCAACCTAATACCTATTGAGAGCTAACTCCTGAAAATTAAACAGTAGAGTCAAAGTTACGTACAAACTCTACTACTTAATAATGCAGTTTGTTCGTAAAATTCTTTCAAGGGGATTAATTTGGCAGTTGACTGCATAAGATATTCAAAATCTTAGAACGAATTCCTCCACAAAGTGTTTACTCTTTCCACTTTTCTGTCCAGGTTACCTTCCAAGGCTTCGAAAAAAAGAGTAACTCACCATCTACTGAAGGTCTTAAGCACAGAGGATATAAAACGGACGTACATCCGCCGTCTCGGAATAACCAGCCATAGGAACCACTTATATAAGCACAGTTCTCACTCGTTCCACCGTTAGGTTCTGTTGCTAAATTCTCTCCAGTGTTCTGAGGGATAAATCTAATTAGAGGGAGCTGTTGAAAGTTTTTCGATCAATTGTAATCACATGAAGCACTCAATGCAATAAGTTGTTCAGCTGTAATATTTCTTGCGCCAACTACTGATTGTCATCACTCAATAAAGATTCCCAACTACCCAAATAATAATCAAGGGTGGTGCACTATATGGTTATAGGTATAGGCATGTTACATTATATGTGGCGAAACGTTCCTTGCTACGTCTTGCTTGTAAAATGTGTTCCGGTCAGATTGCTTGTCAAAAACTCTGTTATTTTCGGAAAAAATATCCTCCTTAAGCTGAAAGATACAAAGCAGTTCTCTATAGACTGAGATTAATATTGTAATTTATCTACTTATGAGAAATTTGCTTATCTCGTCACATAATTATTTTGATTTCAAGTTTATATATACAATAATGTGGTCTCAGCGTCATTCCTACGTGAAAGATTATCCATATACTAGGGTAATGAAAAACATCGGTGCGGATTGTTGAAAGAATATCACCCCTGACATTTCAAAGTCGAGTGATGTCGATTCCATCATCTAAACATTCTTTATTTTCCACAAAAATTTTTCCGTCGAAAATCTTTCAGAATTTCACTTTTTGAAAAATGATATAATTTTCAAATAAATAAACTTCAACAGATAATAAACGGAATTTTTTCAGCTGCTATTTCTGGAACATAATAACGTGTTCGAGTAAACAGTGTTTAATGGAAGCATCTAATCAGCATAGTAGTGGCATTTAATCATAATAATTGATGAAATTAAAAATTTCAATACAGGCAGGCAGGGACTTTTCTCCAAGGCGATTTCACACGAGTTTTGTACATGGCGCTGTGATTATTTCTTCCTGCTACATTTCCAACATTGTTGCTTGTGCCGCCATGCTTGATGTGTATACGTAATCCTTAAAATGTTTTATTCTATTTGGAAGGAATGTCGAGCAATGTGAGAATGTACAGGCATTGGATTTGGAACTAACGGAAAATTTTTATTGACCTAATTCGAGTGGTGGTCATAGACGGCTCATCGATTAGCTATCGGCGAAAATGGGAAAATTATTGGTGGAAGAAGGATTTTAAGTTAAGGTCGCCATCAGCAGGATATAGGTGGAACATAGGCCGGACACGCCATCGATGCGCCATCGGTGTTCTCCACTTATAATTTCCACCAATAGCCACCAATAGTCATCGATACTCTACCAATAATTTTTATTTGGGTAGGTCGAATCAAACACTATCATAAGATGAGTTATAATAACTATTTGTCAACTAAATCTTCATGGAATTAAGACTGCAAATCAATGTTATTTCTAACATGAGAATTAAGATTGACTTTTTTGTAAGAGACGCTCAGAACTTCACATTCTGTTTTCAGTTAATTCTAATTAAGTTCACCTCAACATTATAATACTGTTTGTCATATTATATTGTTCAACCCTATTGCATCTAGTCGTGACTTAGCTGAGCTTCATCCATTTAAAATGTAATAATAAATAAGCTTCATTTTAGCAAATATGTTGTATCATGTACAGAAAAAACATGTATAAACTCACGGTGGCCCAGTACGGAGCACCCATTTGCACGGCCGCTCCGTCACTCCACTGCCAAACATTGGTGAGCGTTCCATTGGTCGCGCCTAACCAGTAGCCGTTGTTAAAATCAGTTGAGTCTGATGGAGTGCAAATTTATTATTAATTAATGTAAAGTTTTCAGCGTAGATAAGATCCTGTTGGCCTGTCGCCGATTCTTAACTACCTGGGCAGGTACTTTCAAACATTGCTAATTGGACGTAACTTCTTGAACTTAAGCTCAAGAAGATACGTCTAGCGTACGATCAGCGACTTTTGGCACCTTCATAACTTTCGTACGAACGACTTAGCTAAAGGCGTACTTTCAAAACACTCCGGCTCTCAGCCAATCATAAGCTGGCTCACATGCCTGTCTNTTTGTAATAATATTCATGGTATTTGATCAACCGTAACGCGTGCATCCAACCTCTTTGTAGTGCCGAATGTTCAAAAATTTCCGCAGTCGCTTTCTCCTCAGATCAGAAACTGGCAGCAGAAAATAATATACAGACTTTTGTCTTAACTTTTAAAGGCCTTTTTTATGTAAGTTCTAAATTGAAGAAGGATGCAATTATATTGTTTGTATTCAGTATTATCCCGGTAGAACATTTTTTTAATCAATTCATAATTAAAGTTATAATCGCAATGCATCAAGATTTGTTGATGTCTAGTTGTTGATAGGTTGATACATATACCGGAAATTAAAACCACGGACGATACAGCTATAAAATGGGTGGATAGCTAGAGGTCAGCATAGCCCAAGTCCACAGTGCGATTCATATACCTTCCCGAGCGTAACGCAGCCGGGCATCTTCACGGCTTTTGACACNAATAAATAAATATAAAAATTTTTTTTTAAAAACCATGTTTTTTTGGTGGTTACAAAACTAAAAACAATGAAATAAACAAATAAAAAAAACTTTAAAAACACGTTTTCTTAACGAATAAAAACGAACAACATTAACTCTTACATAACATTAAAGTTATGTAGAATGTTATGTAATGTTATGTAGGAGTTAATGTTTTTCTTTTTTGTCTGTTAAGAAATGGTGGTTTTTAAAAGTTTTTTATTTTTTTTATTTCATTGTTTTTAGTTTTAGGTTGTTTTTTCAAACACCAGAAAAACGTGGTTTTTAAAAATGAGTTTTTTTTATTTATTTTTCCTTTTGCTTGCGACCACTTAGACTTAGAGGATAAGTACTGGAATTTGATTGACGGCTAAATAGTTTACATTATTTTCTACTAGAAATAATCATATTACTCAAGATTGGACCCTTCCTGTTTGGTTGAAGAGAGGCCTTTTCAATTAAAGGTGGCCACATGGCATCATATGCACTAATTTGTAATGAAATTTAACAATATTCAGCAACTGATGTAATATTCTTTTTGAAAACAATACGAATTGTCGCTTCATAACTCGGACCTGAACTCTTGCTGGGTTCACTTACGTAGCCGTCACGTCAATGAACAAACACGAATTTGAACTTTCAAATTAAATAATAGAACGAGAGAAAATAATGAATTATAACGGCTTTACTTCACAACAAAGGGTTGAACTAAAATACAAAGTAGATAAGAATAGCAACTTCAACGGACTGATGGTACTATTCATAAAACCCTAAAATATAATATACCGAAGTACTAAGTTTGAAGACAGCAATACTTTAACTGTATCTTGATCTTTCCTCGCAAGGCCATAAGTGCGAATTTGGTTCATTCATGCATTCATTCATAATAATACGGTGGATACTCCATAATTGAAGAAAAACCCCACTAACGGTGGAAAAAACCCCATGGTTTTCAACTTGGAGAGATTTTGGTTCCTCTAAAAGCTTGGAGTCGCAGCAGGGTGAGATCCCCCGCGTCATCTCCGTGAGTGCGTCGAGAGAATGATCACTGGTGGACACCGCAGCACGGGGTGAGTTACAACATCTGATGAATTAATTAACCGCGAAATTGTAAGTAGTGTGTAGGGGTATGTACACAGTGATAGCAGGTTGCCAGCGTGCTGGTTACCTGCTGAGGCTGGCGCCTGAAACCATAGAATACAGAAGCTTATTCGTACAGGTTTTCACTGTGAACACTTACATTATTATCCTATGTTCATTCTTGTGGCAGGTTGGAGCAGGTTGCCCGCGCGGGCAAACCTGCTTTCACTGTGTGCGTACCCTAGCATAGAAACAAGTTACTGGGCCAGCGGTACCGAACAC
>NW_025931197.1:32131-82655 GCF_000764305.2 Hyalella azteca
CATTTATTCTTTAAATTTTTTAAACAGCTTTTCAGCGGTTCAGAGAGTTTGACGGGTTATATGATGAATTTATCATGCGATTTATTCATTTATAATGAGTTTTGACTGTATGATTCGTATTATTGAGAGATTTTATCAATCGTTATAGGGAATGCACAAGCATGTTTCCTGCTTCCACTGAGAACAACCTCTCGCGCTTGTTTCAGGCGCCAGCCTGAGCAGGTAACCAGCACGCTGGCAACCGGCTTTCACTGTGTACGTACCCATAGAATACAGAAGCCTGTTCATACAGGTTTTCACTGTGAACACTTACATTATTATCCTATGTTCATTCTTGTGGCAGGTTGGAGCAGGTTGCCCGCGCGGGCAAACCTGCTTTCACTGTGTGCGTACCCTAGCATAGAAACAAGTTACTGGGCCAGAGGTACCGAACATGTGAGGAGGAAGACCAGGATCAAGGCGGATATTGCAGACCAAGAGCTGTCGTGTCATTATATTCTGGACTCGCAGATCTGCTGGAGGCAAATATTACAGAACACAGGACATTGAAGGAAAATATTTCAGACCGCAGGACATCAAGGGCAAATATTTCAGACCGCAGGACATTGAAGGAAAATATTTCAGACCGCAGGACATCAAAGGCAAATATTTCAGACCGCAGGACATCGAAGGCAAATATTTCAGACCGCAGGACATCGAAGGCAAATATTACAGAAAGCAGGACATCGAAGGCAAATATTACAGACCGTAGGACATCGAAGGCAAATATTACAGACCGCAGGACATTGAAGGAAAATATTACAGAACGCAGGACATTGAAGGCAAATATTACAGAACGCAGGACATTGAAGGCAAATATTACAGAACGCAGGACATTGAAGGCAAATATTACAGAACGCAGGACATGTCAGGTCTGCACACTGGAAACGCTTGCATCATTGTGATCACTCTGTATTCTTCCGAAATGTGAACCGTCATCTGTCAATAACTCTAAAATAACATTTTTTTTCAATGTGCATGTAGATCAATTAGATACCATACATACAGTCATCCAGTTATAATTCGTACAGCAAGTTCTCATCCTTAACAAAAGACGAACAGAAGGAAGCTTTTCTCTTGAGAAACCTCTATGTACGTATTCTCCGCAAGCTGACCGTGCATCTGTGGCAACAAAGCGACCGAGGGACTGAGAAAATATTCGATGGCAACACTTCCATGCTTGAGAATTGTTGCTGCATATTAGAGACTTATTTCTAGTGTCTGTAATTCCTTATGTCTTTTATGTCTTATGTCTTCTGCATCAGCAATTCAATAAGAGAGAACTATGGCTCGCCTCTTATGTCCTCCTTAGCACCACCTCAAAAAGAGAGAGATGTAGCTGCATGTCATGACATTACCACACATAATTAAACATGCAAAATCGATCCAACATGCAAAACTTTGCTCCTCGGCATGTCAATCTTTTTCCGGCATTTGAGAAAAAAACTGTTCCTTTTACCATATAAATCTATATTACCGCTACATTTATACCTGAAATTACCAATGCCATTTATTAGCTGCTTCAGCAAAGAACGCTTCATATCCATCATCCACCGCTGAAGCAACGCGTGTTTCACTCTTTTTAGGGTCGGCACCGCTACAAAATACATATGGCGACAATCTTCCATCCGCGATTTCACGAAGAAAACCCAAAAAAACAGAACCCTCGACCAGAGCCAAATTTCAGTCAAGACTGTCATTATTCACAACACAACCAAAAATTCTTTCTTTTTGGAATGCAATAGCGTTTTCCTTAGACAGTAAAATAAAATTTCAGCGAGAAAAACGCAGATTTTATTTTTTTTTTTTGGAATCCTAGCATGACAGTAGTGGGGTGCATCTGGGAATTTGTGAGCAGTTCTAACCCTGACCTCGAGCGACTCTTTGCCTTTAATTGACTGTTGCTTTTGGTGGGTAGTGCACACTTACACACGGGGCGCTTCCTGCGCTCGCGACAGCTGTGCCGTGCGCGGTTAAAAAGTATTTTTTTAGCATTTTTCCTTCATTTCTACACATTTTAAAATTTTTGTAAATAATCTAGGTAATTAAAAAATAATTAGTGTACTTTTAATCTATACTAATGCTCTAGACTTAAAAAATAATGCGTTACTTTGCCATTTCCTGACACGTCCAGGATTCAAATGTTACTGTCTTTGTTTACACTGTAATTGGTCTAGCATAAACACGCAACAATACAAACTCTGCCATTTCCTACGGCCTGCACGTGCTATTAAGTCACGGAAGTTTCTTCTCACCACCTGGCTGCCTGTATTATTATGGCTGTATAGCTGGTCCTCCGCAGCTGGCTACACTACGAGAAAAATATATAACCCAGTACTCACTGCAGTGAGTGACAGAGAGCGCATTTTCTCGTCGACGAAAACGTGAAGTCACGGACGGACAGACGGACGGACATGACGAGCACAATGCATTTTTTCAATAAATGAGAAAATGCGCTAAAATCAACTCCGCAGCTGGCTACACTACGAGAAAAAAATATAACTCAGTACTCACTGCAGTGAGTGACAGAGAGCGCATTTTCTCGTCGACGAAAACGTGAAGTCACGGACAGACAGACGGACGGACATGGCGAGCACAATAGCGCCTTTTTTTCATAAATGAGAAAATGCGCTAATAAGTGACACTTCGTCTAAATAGCGAAACACTTTTTACACAGTTTAAGTCATCCTGACTCAGTTTTGCTCGGAAAAAGAGGTGTATCGATGTTACGTCGCTCTCTGCTCGTGCTTTGGATAAGAACGTTGATCACTAATCGGACAGTTTAACCCATTCATTTCTTCGAGTTTAGATTCCCAAGTGACTTTTTCTGACTCAAATTTGCTTATTAACACGTTTTTCTTTACTCAGCTTCGCGTTTGTTTGTTTGTGGATTTGTTTGTTAACATTGACAACGAAAATTAGCCCACTTTTGATTGCTCTAGAGATCTGAAATTCGGCATGCAGGCTATTTTCGCCTAACAATTTCAGATACAATCATTAAAAACTAGCAATTAGAGACCTAAATTAGCTTAATTGAGTAAAGTATATATATATAGTATATATATCCTGTGACCGAATACCGAAACGGTTTCATTGCCAATTTCCGTGTCTTTAGCGCATTTTCTCATTTATGGGAAAAATGCATTGTGCTCGTCATGTCCGTCCGCCTGTCCGTGACTTCACGTTTTCGTCGACGAGAAAATGCGCTCTCTGTCACTCACTGCAGTGAGTACTGACATATATTTTATATACTGACTTATATATATTCACACAACACACGAATTTTGGAAATTTGAAGTTGAACGTACAGCCCGACCCACGTTTTTGGGGCGAGCCATAATTTATTTTCTACTTTTAGTCCACAAGAAAAACGTGGGTTTTTTAAGTTTTTTTTTAAGTATTTTATTTTCTACTTTTTAGTCCACGTACGTTGTCCATTAAGTATGGACAACGGAGATACCTAAGGACATACTTAAGTATGTCCTTAAGTATGAGATTTAGTCCATTAAGTATGGCTTGACGTACTATGATACGCAGCGTGAGCGCCTGCTCGTCTATAACGTCAGCGCCCGCACGTCATACTATATATATACTATATATATACACTTTACTCAATTAAGCTAATTAAGATCTCTAATTGCTAGTTTTTTTATTGTATCTGAAATTGTTAGGCGAAAATAGCCTGCATTCCGAATTTCAGATCTCTAGAACAATTAAAAGTGGGCTAATTTTCGTTATCAATGTTAACAACAAACAAATCCACAAACAAACAAACGCGAAGCTAAGTTAAGAAAAACGTGTTAATAAAATACTTTAAAAAACCACGTTTTTCTTGTGGACTAAAAAGTAGAAAAATTATGGCTCGCCCCAAAAACGTGGGTCGGGCTGTACGTTCAACATCAAATTTCCAAAATTCGCGTGTTGTGTTCTTTTCGCTTTAATCATAAATCTGCCCCGTCATCCGGCATTTGCTTGGCTAAGAAAAAATGTGTGTCTTCTCTCGCATTATAAGATGCCATTGCGGTGACCTTTGAATTTATCCCGTTATTCATAATTAAATGTAATAAAATGAATTAATCGCATAAAAACTGCATCATTGTAAATTTGTGCTCATAGCCTCGTATACATGGAAGTATTAAAATCATTCAACGGTCTATTACATATTATAATTGATTCTTCATAACTTTTCTCCCTTTATTCGTGAAAAAATCTATTGATAGACGCTGAAAAAAAAATTTATTTACACTTCGTAGACTAAAAGAGAGCTCACTCGGCAACTTTTATCTTTTCTCACACTAGAAAATCCGTGAAATGGGTTTCCTAGTGGAGAGTGATGGGTATAAAAACCCGTGAGAACTTTTTGTGATTCAGTTCCTACATTCATTTGTTTCTGTTGCGCTTTCTGACGTTTACTGGTCTTGACCAAAACGCAGTGTCATGGCGCTTTAGATGTACGACGAATCAGAACAAAAATTTGCTATAAATAGAAGGGCTCCAAGCGACTATACGTCTGTGTGACCCAAGCCAAAACATTCAAATGTTCAAACAAAATGTTTTTATTATCATACTTCTCTGAAAATCAAATTTTTTATGAATCTCTTTTTTTTAGCGCTTTTTCTCATTTATGGAAAAAATGCACTATTGTGCTCGCCATGTCCGTCTGTCTTTATGTCTGTCTGTCTGTCCGTCCGTCTGTCCGTGACCTCAAGTTTTCTTCGACGAGAAAATGCGCTCTCTGTCACTCACTGCAGTGAGTACTGAGTTATATTTTTTAGGAATCTACATTTTACTGTGAATCTCAAGCTCAGTTGGGAAACTTTTTTGTAACAGTCCCTTTGCTAAATATGAATAAATTTTATTTTCTCGATCAAGAAAAAATTGCCCTGAGTGTTTTCCTAAAGTTAATTCATCAAAATCTTTCATTATTAGTAATCACGGGAATTTCAAGGTGTCGAAACGTTTACATTTAAGTAGCTCATCCACTTCGTGTAATTAAGCCACATCAATTTGGAAGTGAGGAGTAATAGTTTAATTAGCGAGATCAGCCCAATTGGTAATTCTAATCAGTTAGTAATTTTTATTAAATATGCCTACCCATCAGTAATTTGAGACTTAACAACCACCTTATAAGTCAGTAGTATTTAATGGTCGGGTAAATCACGCTCACGAAGACGATAATTCAACATAAATAACAGAAATTGTGGAAGAATGCATAAAGCTGGCGATTGTCGCAACATGCTGGCCTATCACATATTTCTAGCAAGCTATCTAACTTTTGAGCAAATAAATACAATTCTATCCCTGATATTCTAAATTAAAACCCCCCATAATGACATTCAATGTTTACCTATTTCGACTTTTGATTAAAAGAGCGCGCATGCAACACGTAAAAAAAATGGGAAAAAAACATGCCAAAATCAGGTATAAAATTCGAAACCAAAACAAAAGTTCTTGCACTTCATGCTATTCTACATTTTATATGATAATGAATATAAATAATATCACTCAATTATACATGCCAGTTTGCTTCAGCGATTATATTGAACAAGCAATCAAGTGATCTTATTACTTACATCAGACAAAATTTTCATATCGCAGATTCGCCAAAAAAATGTATATGAACAAGCATCAACTGCGAATTGCTTTATAATTAAATCCTTCTCACGTTAATGATGTTGCGTCAAATTGTATTTACTGTGTTCTTCTTTAATTATACTTTGGGACAAATTCGTAGAATCCTGAAGAAGAAGGGAATCAATTCTTTCCTGTGACCGAATACCGAAACGGTTTCATTGCCTATTTACGTGTCTTTAGCGCATTTTCTCATTTATGGAAAAAATGCATTGTGCTCGTCATGTCCGTCTGTCTGTCTGTCCGTCCGTCTGTCTGTCCGTCCGTGACTTTACGTTTTCGTCGACGAGAAAATGCGCTCTCTGTCACTCACTGCAGTGAGTACTGAGTTATATTTTTTTCTTTGGGGGGGGGGCGAGATTTGCTTGTTGAAAAAATTCATGATTATTAATTTGTGAGTCTTTTCCGCAGTTCAGACCATCATTTTCTGACGAATAAAACTATTTACAAAAATGTTTGCAAGTAAAACTATGTTTAGTGTCCACAACAAGATTTTAAAAAAAGTAAATGATCTCTAATTAACTAATTGATCTCCAACTATAACGTGTCATGTCATTGTTTGGACTACGATAATCAAATAAAGATTGAAACTACACAACGTTTTAAATTCACTAATAAATTATATTTTTCTTATTTTAAATTTTTTCTTGAAGATCGTGAATGGTGAGTTTTCCTTATATTTCAGGAACATAATAAATCAAATCTGTTCTGTCACGAAATTCTTCAGATAAAGAAGGATCACGGACTCCGGCCTCAATAGTAGCTGCTGAATTAGTAGGTTCCTTAGCACGTTGACTACGGTTGCTTCATCTTGTACTATTATTTCATTTTTGTACTGTTTTTAAGCAGGGTTGCCAGACGGTCATTTTTTCCGGAAAAAATCCGTGATTTAGTTTTTCTCAATTGCGTTGGCCGGCTAAAATTTATGATAGGGGTACTCCTTAAATAAATTTTAAATACTGCATAAAGAAAATAAATGGAATTTTAATAGCGGAACCTACAAATAAACTAGTATATATTGAGTTATCGGCCTTTTTTGGCCTATTTTGTTCTCGAATTTGGCCGATTTAAGGCAACCTGAATTATGTACCACTACGTCCTGGAGAAATACATTTCGTGGTACGCATATGTACCACTTCGTAGTCAACGTGTTAAAGCTGTGAATTCTTAAAATGTGTCCGGTGAAATAGAAAGAAGTATCGTACTTATCCCTATCGCACTTAGTTAAGGAATCCCTGTCCCCAGGTTGAACTATAATATTATCAGTCAGGTCGCACACAACACTGCACCTCCTGACAAAGTGAATTTGATCGGGATTCTCCACACACGAACCTGATTTCTTTGCACTAAACCTGTTGTCTCTGTAGGAACTTTTTTCTCTAAATGCGCGATTTTAGTGGTAATATTGGAAATATTTAAATCGCGGCTAAGTTTTATTCACCTCAGAAGGGTACGTATTGGCTTCATGAATACTTTGCACTCATTTGTGATTTGTAAATTGTATTTGATGCACGAAATTCTGAATACTTTGCATCCGCAAAATTTTGATAGATGTGTTTTTTTAAACTCAGCGACATCAATCCTGCATGTAGAGGCTGGCGGGAATTTTTTACCGACATCTTTGGTATTATATAGGATCGAGTTCTGAGACGATCGAACGAGTCTTATCTCGTCACCTTTTAGAATGCAATGCAGCTTAGAATAATTTGTGGACATTCTTGATCTCGAACATTGAAGAGATGAAACTTGAGCTTATTTCTTGTGCATAACTTTGAAGTGTCGTTCATGGTGCAAGAGAATCAGCCAGAACCGATGCGGGCATGAAATTTGCTCGTCCATGCAGGAGGCAGCGAGACCGAAGAAAACATTTTTCGCGCGTCATGCTCGGCAAGTTAAAAGTACCAAAATAAAGCTCAGTTGTAAACATCCAGACCTCCTTTTACAGGCGCGCTTTAGCCGCCGCTTTGTTGTCTCTCTCTACAGCGATGGGTCCGTGGACCGCTCGAAATGGAACCTGAATGGAGCGCAAAATCATATTGTCTGTCAAATTTGTTACGCTGACGTTACGACTTTTGGAATGATTCTCCAGAGCAGAACTTAAATTGTTAACAATTGTTATTTAGCCTCCTTCACAAGTGTATTTAGCAAAGAAGTACTATGGTTTTTGTACTTAAGCACCAGGTAACCCGTGCAGCGTGCACCTAGGAAAATTGATCGGCAACGAAATTAGAAGATAATATTAACAATAATCACTGTCGGCCAAAGAATTCCTCATCGCAGACAACTATACTAAAAATTATGAACAAATTGAGCTTGCATCGAAATGCATATCAACTTGTTCTCCTATATAATANATATTGCATGCTGATGGTTGGCGTTGGGCCCAGGGCCTGTTTACGAATCAATTTTGTTACCCGCGGCTGCGCTCCCCTATAAAATCAGCTCCTGTCAACGCCTAGCCCCTCGGGAAGCTACGTGTTCACAAGACTTCTTGATCAGCGATACACGCGCGTAAACCGTTGAACACAATTTTGCGGGAAAACACTCTCTTAAATTAATATAGTTTGTGCGTAATTTCAGAGTTGAAACTAAAAACCAGATTTTTCATTATAAAATATGGGTTCTTGACACAACTTGCAAATGCTGTTGTTAATCATGGGGAAATGGTGGGAGGCATTGAATTTTTATCAGAACTGCAAGCAAAAAAAAGCCCAAACTTAGCACTGGAGTCCGCCCTTTCCTAACCAAAGAAAGCGCGAACATGCATTATTAAAGTAAATAAATAAAACGAAAAAAACAAAGAGTGATCACTCAAAATAATAAATAGCATTTAAGAAGGAATGGCGTTATACACTCCTAACGGAGCAACATTAATGGGATGTTTACACCACCAAGTCTTACAGCCAACTCTTACTATTTACAAATTCATACCCTACTATAGGTACGAAGAAAAAGAAACTTAGAACCTAAGTAACATGGAAATTTCTAACACAACTACAAGCAAGGTTTTTTAATAAATTCTTGAAATTTTTTAAATTTAGATTCTAATAGATGCTGAAATTTCACGTCGAAAATACTTGAAAAAAAAACTATGGAAAAAATTCCACGTGATTCATTGAATCTACAGGAATTGAGGTAGATGATTGGCGCCCGTTTCATCATCAATTCGTAAATCACAATAAACATTAAATTAGAATTGAGAATCCTTATGAAATAATTCTTCAGAAGAGCAATGTTCAAATACAGCAAAAATTCATAAATTTTAAAAGATAACCTTGAATCCTCTTCTAACAATAAAACTCAATTGCATCTCACTTAGACACGAGATACCAACATAAAAATGACAAAAATGCAAATCAAGCCACACCCTGTCCTCGGTATGCAACTATTAGCCTAACCCTTCCTTTTTTACTACCGAGACGATAGCATCACTCATTAGTGATACCATCACTCGATCATTAGCCGACACAACCGTTCATAATGTGATCTCAGGATCTCGTTAAGATTGAACGCATTAATTTGTCTAGCGAACAAATAAACCTTGATAGAAGTCACAACCTGCATGCTGACTTACCGGGACAGCGTCGAATTTCCCGAAGGGTGTAGAAATACAGTAATATAGTTTAATATGTATAATAACAGTACAAATCGAACTACATACTAATGAAGTTTACACAGTAATATATTCCATTTCCTTGTTAATCTGACGGTTCCCTACTTGAACAAGAGCCTTTTCATAAAATGGCGCCCATTTTTAAGCACCATCCTATTATGAGAACAAATAAAACAAATAAAAAAAACTTTTAAAAACCATGTTTTCTTAACGGACAAAAAAGAAAGAACATTTACTCTTACATAACATTTTATAACATTTTACATAACTTTAATGTTATGTAGGAGTAAATGCTTTTCTTTTTTGTCCGTTAAGAAAACATGGTTTTTAAAAGTTTTTTTTTATTTGTTTTATTTCATTATTTTTAGTTTTGTAAAAACCAGATAAACGTGGTTTTTAAAACTGTTTTTTTTTTATATTTATTTATTTGCTACTTTTTAGTTAAGCAATTTTAGCAATTCAAGTCAATTCCAGGGTTGGCAAGTCTGGATATTCGAAAAATAACCCGATTCCCAAACGTGAATTTTTAGTTTTTTTTTATTTTATTTCTAAAAAAATTTTTTAATTATAATATATGATGATCAAATCTTGAATTGTTAGGCAGCATAAGCATGAATACCAAATTTCAAGTTTCTAGGATGTTCAGAAGAGCTCAAAATTAAGGTGTGAATTTTTGATGACAGACAGACAGACACGAAACGAAGTTAAGAAAAACGTGGTAAAATGATCAGCGGTTAAGAATTCAAGCGTACCAACACTCAGAATAATGAATAGGTTTTGTCGTACAAATAGTGACGTCTTTACTGCACGTAGCACTGATCGATGCGTCTGTTTGCCGGGCTAAAATGGTTTAGGATGGCCCACGTACAGGTAAGAAGGGCATCATTATTTGGACAAAGAGAAAGAAGCAGCTTCTCTAGAGTTTTCTGAGAGAAACAGGGTTTCCTCAACGATATAGAAATAAGACCGTGTAGAAAAAAAATATATTTGCCAAACCATATGGTTCTGGAACATAAAAGTTGCAATGAAATACAAAGTACTCCAAGGTCTTGATTTGATGTACATATTGAGTAGTCGAAATGGCAGCAAAAATCTAATTAAACGACATTATCGAGAATTTTTCCTTATTGTTGTACATAACATGAGCTTTTGTTCTCATTTCTTTGTACCTACGTCTAATTCATTTCATTGAAAATATGTTAACCTGTTTTCAATTGAAATGAAATATTTTAAATATGTTAATAAATTTTCAGCTCATTAAAAAACTAATTGAAAAGTTTCATATATCTATTCCATAGCAAATTAATCCATTATATGAGATGTCATAATTTTAGCTGTGTTGGTTGATTATACATGCAATGTATATGTATGAACATGCAACTTCAGGTCTAAATTAAATGAACTTTTCGTTGCTGCATCGAGCTTTCATGTGTGAGGCATCACGAACTGTCAGAACCTACCTACTTACATATTTTCTCGTCTCCACTCTCGTATTTCCATGTGCATCACTAATCAAATATTGCATGCTAAAGACGCATTTTATAGATGTTCGTCATCATGACCCAGTTAGGATCTGCAAAAGTTCGCGTTTCGTGCTGGAAGTGTGCTACTATTTGGACAATATGACCCATTCATTGTTCTGAGAGAATAAGTTCCAATTCGATTATGTAAAAAATGGTTACAGGAAAATGCTTTATTGTGCATGACATGATAACAAAGATTTCTTTAGAAACTGAGAAACACAAAACCGGTTCTCTTTCGTGAAAGTTGATGCGTACGATTAGTGAATTCCCTTTTTGTTGTCAGGGATAAAGTTTCAACTGAAACTCGTAGCTCTTTCCGCAAGTCCACACTTATAATAATGTTTCCTAAACACTAAGATCACCTGTAGAACGCTCACTAAAACATTTTTACATTTTTAAATAATTATTATTTCTAAAATCGATTATAGACACATTGTAAGGGAAATTCACTCTTTAGGATTTCAGTTACTTAAATTTATTTTTGTATCGTAAGTTTTACGGCTGCTCGTAGGGTTGGCAACCATGCTATTTGATGACGTGGTGTTACCTGCCTGAAGCCCGGATTAGTTCGTCTCATTCCATTGCTGTCACTATTTTCGAGTGTATCTGTAGCGTCCCTATTTAGGACCGACTCTTTGCCCGGCAAATGCGGCTCCTAGTTAGGCCGGCTTCGACGGTACTTCTCAACTCCAGTACCTGCACCAGTCCAGTCTCAACCCAAGTTCACTTGCCCTTGCTGTGTACTATAAGCCAAGTGCTCATCAGACTGAGCACCATCAGTTCAGTGCCCCGTAGTGCAAGTGTACCATTATTGCTGTGTACTACCATTTCTGTGTACTACCATTTCTGTGTACTACCATTTCTGTGTACTATACTATTACTGCATACTACCATTACTCCGTAATTTTGCCGTGTTACCTATCTTGTCCATAGCTTCATATCCGTTCTGAATTAGCTTAGTTACTAGAATGTTCATACTCGGAGCGTCAACGATGCTATCAGGGAGGCTGTTCCACATGTCGGTGACTCGAAGCGAGAAGAAATGTTGTCGCATGGATGTGTGGATAGCCTCTACATGCCTTCTGTCGCATGGATGTGTGGATAGCCTCTACAGTACTGCAAAGTGCAAGCACTAGAAAGTGGTTGGTTACTAATGATAAGTTGCATTCCCTTCGATAAAATGTATCTTTTTATACAAAAGTAGCAATTATATGATGATAATTATTACTCTGCCTTTTTTGTTAATTGGCTACAAACTGCCTGGAATGAAATCAGTGTGCTCCGAAGTTCATCCTATACATGGTTGAATTAATACTAATTCAACCATGATCCTATACATGTTCTTTGTGCAAATTGAAGATCTAAATATATTACGGTACTAAATATATGTTGATTACATTTACTAAAATTTACTATATACGTTTAATGACGTTAAATCCCTGGTGAGTAGAAACTGACCAGTGATCGGTTGGCAAACTCCAATAAAGTCTTTCGCTCATTTCCCACTGAAGATTTTTCCCATAAGCTTCACTGTCTTCCATATGTTTAAATGTAATTTTGAGATTAACCGTAATTGATGCAATCTTTTTTTAGAAATTCAGCTTGATTTATAAGGTTAGTTTGCAGCACGTATGGAATGGTCACCAAGTCTACGGACAGGAAAAGTGGAAAACCACATTCCATGCCATATTGCGTGTCTCCTGGACTGACTTCGCGATCAGACGTTTCGACGAGCGTTTGCTCGAAGCTGATGAGTCATGCTACAGTATACACTCAAAAAATAAGTGGGTAATTTTGTCCCTCAAGTGACACACGTTATACTTTTTATTCTCAGTACAAGCAGTGAGCGGACATAACACTGATGCGCCATTTTATCGAGCAAGATGACCGAAATAGCGGTTAAAGTGCATAACTATTTGGAGGAATCCTCATTCATTTCTCTGAGTGTACGCATTCGGCTGAACCAAGAACTAGTTTGTTATCCTGTTTACTTTGTAATGTTTTTCGAATGTTACGCGTTACGGTGGATCAAAGTGAAGAAAGTTATTGAAAGGAAAACTTTGTGTTGAACATTACGTAGTTATAGTAAATTTCATAGTACAACTTTACTCGTGAAAACTAATTCGGTTATTTGTCTTTTGATTCCTATCAGAAATGAGAAATTTACGAGAGGTGGAAATATTAGATTAATGTGATTAAAAATTAAGTACCAGCCAAAATTTTGAGGCATTATACGGAAAAAAATCAAAAATAATAATTTTTTAATCCTACTATCTTATGCAGATTGTAAACACTATTCCAGGCGTACTATCAAAAACCCTATAGTATATTTCCGTTGATTACATGGAACATTGCTTCATAAATACATATTTGAAGTGCGTTATTTTTTTAATTAAATCTTATTATAGAAAAACTATCTTATGCAGAACGTAAACACTATTCCAGACGTACTATCAAAAACCCTAGTACATTTCCGGTGATTACATATAGAACATTGCTTCAAAAATACATATTTAAAAGGCATTTACTCTTATGCAATAGGCATGGAGCTCAGCTCATACCACACACAACACAGATGACAATGGCTCCCCAAGCTTGGGTCCGCAATTCACTTCACTGAAAGCGAATACGACTCAGCATGCGAGCGACTACCATGCAATTTGTGCTACGAAATTACTCTGTCGAATAGCGGGCCTCAGGGCTACGGGAACCATGGAGTTGGGCTCGTTAGAAACATGTGTATGGATGTGACCGTGTACAGTATGCTAATCGCTCCAACTGTAAGTCGTCGTTAATTCATACTACGTCAAGCCGAATAAATTCAGAGCTCGCTAATCCTTTAACCTTTACCCTCAATATTTAATTCTGCATGTTTCAACCAGTCATCAGCGCAATTTAATACTGAAGCATTTTAAGTTTGCTTCAATAAATACTAACTTGCGTTACGAACCCTTTGTGATAATGCATGTATGGATTTGGCTAAACTCTATTAAAACCTTGAATAAACCTCTATAAATATCAATCATGGTTGGAAGCAATTATCGCCTATATTGATCTCTATCAACAAGAAACTTTTTTTACGTTTATAAATTTCTTGTGATATAACTTATGATGACTTATGATAGTTATTATACAAAAGGTTTAGACCAGTCCAGCATTCCAGCGTTCGTGATCGACATATGCTTATAGATCCTTGGATCTTATTGATAATGGTTATAAAACAACTGTAGCTCAGTAGAAATTTCTTCAGCTTCTATTTAAATTAAATTTACGGTTCAAATTTGCAGTTAAATCTATTTCTTATTTCTTGTTGCTAGTTGAACGGTGTGGACAAGGTTTTGGTCTTGGTTTCGTCTTCAATATAAAGAAATAGAGACCGCTGCAACGTAGTCTGCGTATACGTGAATCGCACGTAAGCTATATGCCTCGTCGCCCCGGGTTGTTCTGAAGTAGATAAAAAATACGCTTGAATTGCTGCTGACAAAGGAATATAATTCACCTAACTTGCAAACAATCGAGATATAATTGAGAATAATTCAATAGTCAAATTAGAACATAATTACCTTAAATGAAAAATCCACTTAAGAGGCTGAAGCCAAGTAATGCGCCGAGTTAGTGAGAAGGATAAGCCAAGTGAGAGTATAAATTAAAGCATGCGGTTAATTGGAATTAGTAATAGTTACGGAGAAGCAAATTAAGATCTTAATTGGAATAAACTGGGCCAATCAAGTGAATGGCATGCAAATGAATGAGGTTTATTGAATGAGAGGAAATTTAAGGCAAGACTCGCTGGCGAAACAGGCGGTTGTCAAGGCTCGTCTGATCTCTCTGCTAAATTAAAGGTAGAGAGAGACGTAAACTCTTTCTTTACTCTATGAATGATGGAAATTTTTAAATCTACGTTTCAACATTTGAATTTCCAAAATCTCTATAAACTAGATTTCTAATAATTTTCACCTATAGATCCTTAATCCTATAGAACCTTAATCATATAGATCCTTTAAGTTTGCACTTTACACTTCAATATTCACCTATAATATATAATAATTCCCTAATTAAATGACAGAAATGTCGTATAAACGGCATATAATCACAAATTAACTAGGTATTACAGTGTCCAGTATCCTTTGAAATTACATTTTAAGTAGACGAATGTGTAACTACTTGTGAAGATATATACCATGATGCATATTGTACTGTGCTTCAATGCTTGATATGAGCTTCGTGCCAGCACGCAACATCTTTAAATTAAGGCTAAGCATGTTTTAAAGTCGTACATCACATTAATAAATCCTACTGCAATTCCTTAGCCTTTCTTTTGCCCTTGTGTTGTTCTACTTTCTTGTGTGATAATTTTTTACTAAGATAAATTTTGACGATGCTTTCCCAGTCTTTACATCAATAAATGTTCAATTTTGCACTATTTTATTATAAACATCGTGCATCGTGGGTAACATAATATTTGATGTTGTAGGGAGACGACTATATATACATATTCACAAGCCCTTAACTGCAGCATTCAGAAAAATTATTGAAGCCGAGTCCATATATTGATGCATTTTGCCCCCTATGTGGAGTCATCTTGACCCCTTTTTGGCCAGGAAATAGGAGACATGCATAAGTGCTATACACGCAGCAAGTGTAGGTCAACATGACTCATACATTTTCCTAAGTGTGTACATGCATGGCATCCTCCTTGAAATGCGAGCTTTATCGGCCGCGCTGTATCCAATACATGACCTAAAGTTCACCATTGCACTCTGAAATATGTGTGGATCATATTGTACAAATAGTGACCCATTTTCTTGCCACTGTGCCTGCAGAGAGCAGACGTAGCACAGATACGCCCTTGTGCCGGGCCAAATTTGGTTAGGATGACTCACACAATGGCAAAAAGTGCATAATTATTTGCACGAAGTTCCACTTATTTCTCTGAGTATGAAGCTCTTCTCATTTATCCAGTGATAATGAGTCAAGACGTGTTGCTAATGAGGAGTCCAGACCTGTTGGCTAATGAGGAGTCAAGACCTGTTGGCTAATGAGGAGTCAAGACCTGTTGGCTAATGAGGAGTCAAGACCTGTTGGCTAATGAGGAGTCAAGACCTGTTGGCTAATGAGTAGTCAAGACCTATTGGCTAATGAGGAGTCCAGACCTGTTAGCTATTGAGGAGTCAATACCTGGTGGCTAATGAAAATCTAGCTATACGAGTTTTTTTCAAATAAGAAGTCTATTCGTCCAGGCGAATGACAATAAAAAAATACTTAGGGAAGATATTTGCTTTGGGTCTATGCTTCTTCGTTACTTCATAGAAAAATTAAACAGGCCAGTTCTCAATCATTTTGCTATTGTTTCGTCTAATTTTCACAAATCGTTGGTTGTTCAGTGTTCTACGTTTACGCACAATTAGTACAGTGCACATGAAGGAGGAAATAGTACAATTCACTTTATTTTCTTGTCAACACCGCTGTAGGAGGTTCCACACTTCCCATAACTGTGATATTTCACTCAAATAATATTTATTTAAATGGTTTTAACAAGTTAATTAGATAAACTATATCATTTATGTAAATGAATTCAAATGAGTATGTTAAAAATATTATCATGATGAATATACTATCGTGTTCACTATCAGTGCAAACCAAAAAGTTGTTCCATGTTTTCTTGCAATCCCGTAGATCCCATGTGTCAATTAAAAGAAGTCATTTTACTGTTGAGAAAAAATATCTTTTCTCATGCACGTTGAAAATTGATTGCACACGCAGTAAAATTACTTCGTTTATTAATGACTTAACTATGACCCCATGAAACAAGGTCTCTTTAGCTACTTAATTTTATTGAAATCGGACGGGTTAAAAAAACTGTTTTTTTAGCGTATTTTCTCATTTATGGAAAAAATGCACTATTGTGCTCGCCATGTACGTCTGTCTGTATGTCTGTCTGTCTGTCCGTCTGTCTGTCTGTCCGTCTGTCCGTCCGTGACCTCAAGTTTTCGTCGACGAGAAAATGCGCTCTCTGTCACTCAATGCAGTGAGTACTGAGTTATATTATTTTTCTTCTTTACATATAATTTTTGTTCGTTTCCAATGAATATTTCCCCGTTCATTTGTTTTATCATAATTTTATTCTAATTTCGTGCGATTCTCGAGTGCTTAAAATTTTCTCTACTTTTGCTGGGGCGAAACTAATTTTCACATTTGTAATCCACTTTGTCGCTTTCCATGTAATTCGTCAGGGGAAAATTCAGAAACCCTTCAATATCAACGTAAACAAACCTAAAAGTTGCAACGTTCCTGATGACTATGAAATGTGGACTCTTCCATCTGCACTGAAACAATGTTCATCTTTAATCTGTTTCTGTTTAATCTGTTAATCTTTCTGTTTAATCTTTAGCTTCGTTTTCTGACAAGTTTAATTCACAGGGTAAACTGTCTCAAAAAGCTCTACAGGAGAATATTTGTATAATATGCTCGCAGGTTCTACTTCTACGCTGCATTCCCTCAAAGCCGATGACGTCGACAGGACAGTGATTACGAGTTTATTTTGATTAAATAACATTAAATTAACCTTATTTCTACGTCAGATGTTTTGTGGGTGTGAATTTTTGCCTTACTATATTTTTCTTCCAGGCGGTTGCCCAGTCACGTAGCACAGGTGATTTACAGGCTAATCAGGCAGCAATAAATATGGACTGCTTGTTTGGCTCCTGAATCTTCATTCGGTCTCAACCTTGGGAATGTGAGTCTAAAAAAATATTTGTAAGGCAAATATTTAGCTAGACAGAAAAATCTATACATAAATATATGTGAACTTGGCCTTAACTCAGGACAGACTTGAGACGCCTACCGAATGTAAGGAGTAGAATATAATATAATATAATAGAAGTGTCGGCATTGAAGAAATAGGCCCATGGCCTGTTGCCGATTCTTGAATTTTTCGTGACTTAAGATAAAAATTAGGTGTTTAAAAAATTTACTTCATGCGTTCCTATAAACAGAGAGAATAAAGGGATCGTTACACCCTAGTTTGTATTACTAATTGTCAATAAATTGATAGAATTTTCATATTTATTAATAAATTAAATATTATTTCAGCATTTAACAATGATTAATTTTTCAGCTCCCGGTGATAATAAAAGCGAAGTCATTCCTGCGCCACTCGTGCATTAATTATTTAGAGGTAACAATATCCTCACTCATAATATTGCATCAACTCTAATACTCACCCAAAATATTCCTTTCTATTTTACTCAACGCTTTTTCACTCACATTTATACTACTCCACTGCTGGGATTATTAATATAAGTAATAAAAAAAATAATTAGACTGCCAGTCACTGTATTTCTCGTACACAAATCCTATCGTGAACTCACTTACAACGAATTCATACGCTCAAAACTAGGAATATTAAGTTTTAATAAAAGTTAAGTTCCCGCCATGCCGTGAACAGGTACAATTTATCATCATTTATGAATGTATCACACATTCATACCTGTTAATACACATGAACCCACGCTGAGGCGTTGAATAAAATTTGAATGAATGCGTTGAATTGGAGCCGTGCCTTCAATGTCTTTAACGGACCGTCAAACTCTATCATTTTGCTGCTCTTCTTATGTAGATTTACCATCACAAACTGAATACCGTCTATACTCGTGCTTGAACTCTTATTTTGCTCACTAGCACAACTGCCATACCTGCTCTTGCCCCGTCGCTCTTTTTCGCTCATTAGCGCACCTGTCATCTTTGCGCTCGCCCGCCGCTCTTTTTCTATCCAGTAGCGCCTCGCCGACTCTGCGCCCTGCCCGACGCTCTTTTTCTATCCAGTAGCGCCTCGCCGACTCTGCGCCCTGCCCGACGCTCTTTTTCTATCCAGTAGCGCCTCGCCGACTCTGCGCCCTGCCCGACGCTCTTTTTCTATCCAGTAGCGCCTCGCCGACTCTGCGCCCTGCCCGACGCTCTTTTTCTATCCAGTAGCGCCCCACCGACTCTGCGCCCTGCCCGACGCTCTTTTTCTATCCAGTAGCGCCCCACCGACGCTGCTCGCCCCCGACGCTCTTTTTCTCTCCAGTAGCGTCCGCCGACTCTGCACTCGCCCCGACGCTCTTTTTCTCTCCAGTAGCGCCCCGCCGACTCTGTTTTTTATTGCCCAAAGAGAGCGGGGAATCCCCGGTCTGGGAAAGCGACGCAGCTGCCCGTCAAACCTGGATACGGCATTGAACTTGCAACGATCGCTTGAAGCAATGATGGACTGAACGCCAAGCATGACCTCATAAATCTTTTTTACACACAGACTGTGATTCAAACACCTGCGCGTGATGGATTATTAGCCAACCATAAAGTTTTTAGTCTTTGTGAATATGTTTGGAGTGACTCGAAAATACGTCCGCATATTTATAATTTTTCCAAAAATAAAGGCATACTTTGTATTTTTCCAAGTTATCGATAAAACAACTATCGATTCCACTCTGTATTATTTGCATACGATCACGAGAGTAACGATATCGAATAGTGTCGAGAAGAGGACTAGATTTTATTTATCTTGTCATAATCAAACAAAGCTTATTGAGATCAAACATTTAATTACAACTAAAAGAATTGCCTAACAGAGCAGCAACAAATTCCTGTGACATCCTTGAGTTTTCGCACTTTTTATCTCGATCTTTTCAACATTCTCGTTAATTCTTATGGTGCTTATAATTTCATGGTACCTACTTATAAATGTCTGCTTAAAAATTCATTCTTATTTATAAGCATTTAACAGCATGAAGGACGAACTTCATACATATGCATTGTTCCTTTCATTCATGTCCGTAGAAACATAATTTTACTCAATCCTTGCTTTATTTCTATGTTTATATCAGGTTTCCTTCTATTTTCTCTTGGCCTTTGTAAATGTCATGTATCAAGTTTATGCTAGATTTCCTTAATTTTCCTCCAGCTTCTAGTCTGCAATCGCTTATGAACTTCAAAGAACACGAAAGCAATAATAAAAAATTCACGCAAAAATTGTTTGGTTGGAAAATGCACGAGGGAATATCAGAAATGAAAGAAAAAATGAATTATGAACTGAAAAGGATAATAAATATATTTGTGTAATTTTTATTATTATCAGTATTTTTATTATCAGTGTATCATTTTATCAGTATTTAAAAAATCATCAAAATGATGTAATTCAGCGTTCAATGCTATTTCTTTCTTAAGGCAAGTTTAATCGATTAGATCAATCGATTTAATTAATAAAGAAAAAGACCAATGAATAATAATATTCGTTCATAATAAATAAATAATAATAATAAAAGTGAGTGGGGGAATAAACACGATGATCGTTAATTACAAACGTTTAATTACTTCAATAATCATTAAATTTCAATAATCATTAAATAATACTTCAATAATCATTAAATTTAAATTATTGGTGTATTTTGATTATAATAATTGTGTAAATAATTATTGAATAATTATACATCCATTTATAGACTGTATTTAGTTGTTTTTTCGTTTATAGGGACCCCGACTTTGGTTTAAGGTATTAACTCTTGGTGCTGCTTGGAAAGTACTGAGTCATTGTGTTGTTACCGTCAATTTTTAGACATTGAATAGTGAAAATCATAATAAAAATAGTTAGCTACTATCATTCACCGTTTACACTCTAGGAAACAACTTAAAAATAAGTCAGTACATGATGGAGCGACGTACCCTACTTGTATGCATACCAGAACACATGACTGGCATTATTTTGATCTTCCGATGTTAGTTTTGAAAAAAAGTTAAAGAAAGTAATCAATAGCAAATTTATTACACAGTAATAGCCAGCGTAAATAGTTCTAATCGAGTGTATTACAATCGAAATAAGATGAATATTTCTAAAATAAACAATAAAAGGTTATCTTGCAAAAACCCTATTTCTCAGCATCCACGCCCTTCCTGAGGAACGTTGAAGTCCTGGGGCCATACTTTCGAAACTCGCTAAGTGAACGTAAATACTTACGCTCTATTTTCTTGTCTATGATTGGTGGATTTGGCTTGAATGGCCGTCAATGATTGGCTGATGAACTTACGATATTTTAACTTTTTTTTAAAGTATAGGCCATGAACATCAAAATACAACGTAACGATTTCTTATAGAGAGAAGACCGCCGTTCAAGTCATGTCCCGATCATGACTATCATCAGAGCTGGGCAGCGCTACTTTGAAATGTAGCGGTCGCTACCGCTACATGCTCTAAATGTAGCGGGCGCTACCGCTACCGCTACATGTAGCGCACTACTGCCCACCTCTGACTACCATCACATTCCCAGTCATGGCTGCATGTCGCATGCGCTCCACGCGAGCCTGCCTGACGTCCGGACCAATTGTTTCGCTCAGACCGTAAAAAAGAACAAAATTATAGGCTTTGCACATGTGGGAGTGGCTTGTGTGACAGAAGTCTTGCTCAGTTTTGCACGTATGCCTTCTTATAGACAGAGCCGCATTCTCTGGATATCAACAAACTCTTTAAATTAAAAGAACCAGATATTCTGTCATCTAATTCTAATAGGCGTAATTGTACGTAGTTTAATATAAAGGTTGTATCGTTTCATCAAGTGCTCAGGCGTCGAATTTACTTTATTTTGAAATTTCTTGTGCTAAAATATGAGATACAATTCATGAAAAATATTTCAAGTAAATTAACTTGATTTATTATGCGTTTGATATTGAAAATTAAATTAACATCATGCAGTCTGTCAGTCTGTTCTTAGCTACGGAAAATGGAATCATTTCACGATGTTCCATATTTTGTCACATATTTTTTTATTGCCTTCGAAAAAAAGTGAATGCACGGACATACAGGTGGAATAAAAAAGAAAAGAAATTTGTTTTATGTGTGACAGAGGTGTGAAGGAAGCCTTATAACACCTGATGATGAAGTGCGAATTGTATGAGTGAAATTAATAGAAGTGGTGAGAATTATACTGGATGAAAGGGGTAAATTTGATGGCGTGATGTGATAAAAGGGGTGAATGTGATGGCGCAGAGGTAAGTGCTGTCATCAAAATGTGGAAAGTGTGAGTGCATGGGGAAAAGTTGAGGGAAGGTTGGTATGAATGGATGCTGCTGGAAGGGTGTATGTAAAGGAACCAGCAATAATAAGAAACAATGACAATATTAAAAAATATAATTCAGTATACTCATTGCAGTGAGTGACAGAGAGCGCATTTTCTCGTCGACGAAAACGTGAAGCCGCGGACGAACAGACAGACGGACGGACATGACGAGCACAATATTGCAGTTTTTCCGTAAATGAGAAATGCAAAATGCGCTAAAAATTATGTACTGAGATTTCCCAATATCTTATACCAAGTTCAAAAGCTACAGCGCAGTAAATGGGACACAGCAACGTTAGACAAAATAATTTCTTTCATGAACTTTAGTTTCAGTTTATTTTCGCGAACTTTCCCACCTCTTTAGCCTCTGCCATGGTCTACTAACGCTCTTACCTGACCTTGCTTCCCTCTCCCCATAAAAACATAATGCAATGCGTAACAGCTTAACAGGTTGCAGTTAGCCGATATAAAGGAAATTCAGAACCTTGCCTATATATTTTGTTCTCTATTCTCGTGGTCGAAAAATTCTGCCAGACAAATGTTTGATTGTGGAATAATTATCTCACGTTTAATTATGCTGCACCATTGTTATGAGCGCCGAAATGCTTAGAGGAAAGTCAACTCATTCTGAGAATAATGAGAGAATTCATCATTGGGACCATTCGTTGACCCCGATTGAAAGAGATTTTTTCTATCTCAACCTTTTTCACGAGTCCTCACTCCGAATATCTTGTTTTCGTGCACAATCAGATAATGCACATTTTTTATTCATTTATTACAGATAGCTGGCGACAGTGATAGATACCCGGCTGGAATCAGAGAATGATAATTGAAAAATTAAACTTAGCCCTGAGCAAGACCGCACTTTTGTCAGCTCACACCGTAAGAAAATACGATGGAACGAGGTTGAACCTAATCGATTGAGTTACCGGATCGACACTTCAGCGAACTCGCCTGCGAACTGGCCTGCGCACTCGAACGCAAAACCTAACTTGAAAAGTTCTATTTTTTACCATCGTGATTCAGAAATTTGTTCTGAATCGCATGAAGAGCTACTGGTGGTATACTAACTACGAAAACGAAATGGAAACTGAAATCAGTTAGGGGCTTACAAAGGGCTTACAAAGAAATTTTGGGAGACTAAATGTATTACTTTTATGTATGACTTTAAATGTATGACTTTACTTTTTATTTGTTTGCATAATTATTAACTTATGCAAACAAATGATATCCTTCAAACGCACCAAGATTGATATTGGTTTCGTTGGGAACGCTGAAGGTCACCGTCGCAAACGCGTTTCAGTCCGGTATCAACGTCGTTTGGAGAAGAGTCTCTTATTTGGCGCTGCGTCTGTAACCTACCTATATGTTATCACTTAGTGGCTAGTGCTTAGGTTACTCTTTGGTCATTAAAGTTGCGTTAATAATCGTCTTTCATTTATTTCATCATGTCTGTGAGAGTTGAAACTGCCTCTGGGAAAATCCGAAGTGATGCATCCCACAATGGAATAATACAGCCTCTGTTGACTGGTGAGGAAATTTATTATTTTCGCTCTTGGATTCGTTACTCGTTAGTAAAGTAGGTAGGTAGATAACTGAAGTTGAAGTGCAGAAAATTTTATGAAATGATAGATTTCCTTGATTTACTACGTTTTCCACACATTACAGTTTGTGACACCTTTTAACGGTCAACTAGGTATAAAAATCTTTAGAACAGTGAATAGTGTCAAAGCAGAAAATTTTCGACTCATCCTAAAGTTATTTTTGAGTCCCATAACTTATAAGTAGCTATACCACTAATACCAGTAAATTAATAAGCAGTAATCATTGATAGCCTACAACACAGTGTGAGTAGTGGCAAAGCAGAGAGTTTTTTTAGACTCTCCCTCAAGTTCATTTTTGAGTCCTATAAGTAGACCAGTAGGAGTATCCTGGATACCAGATTACCAGCATTATAATAATACTTAAGAAATTTGTTTAAATCTTGAGTAAATGAGGACATTAAAAATGAACTGATTCTAAAAAAGCTCTGGTTTGCCACTATGCATATGGGATACTGTCAAAGTGTCAATTCTGACTAATCATCTAAATGATCTAATCACTAATGACAATGCATAATCCAAAACAGGATAAATTTTTTTTTGCTGAGAGCCTAAGCTCCAAAGAAATGAGTTTTTACAATAATTGAAAACTTTTGGCTCAGTAATAGCATCAGTTTAGTTAGCCTATGTTGTTTTATTACAAACTTTTACTGCTGTCAGTAAACGCATGAGTCACCACTGTCAATTTCAATGATCCTCTTGTTAGATAGGTAGGCTACTGGTACTGCACTGTCTGCACTTAGATTACTGTTTTTCTTTAAAATCATATACTAATACTGGTCACAGTAGCCAGATCTACAATTTGAACTTTTGAAGGCTAACTCAGTAACTGGAAGCCCAACTTCCTAAGACAGTACCTATGGCTGAAGAGTAAAGCAGCTGTGAATTGGATGAAATTGAAAGCAGCTGTGATTCTGGGCAATTTCACCCATTCTTATGGACTTTTTCCAATTTGGTTGTTGATAAGTGAGAAAATTGGCCTATTTCTATCTGGAATTTTTATAAATCACCTTTGAAAGTTGAAGCAATAATTTTTACCTGAATTTTTTGGATAATAATGCTTGTGAGGCTGTGGCTGATATTCTAAATAGGATTTGAAGGGTTTCATTACCACTTAATAATTAGTAAGCTCTCTCTCAAGTTTAAATTTTACCTGAAAATTGCCGTTCAGTTTTTTGATAAAATAGATGATTTCTACCGGAGGCCTGCAACACTAGTGAGGAAAACATCTGCTCTCAACTGCAACTGGATTTTTTTTGAGCCATGATTTAATGGATTTACTGGCCCTGATTCAATTTTTCTGAGTCGTGAATACCATATCCAGGCCAATAAGGCAATGAAAAGCCATTTATGAGTTGCAAAGTCTCGTGCACATGTTAGCACAAATTTCTAATTTTGCCCTAAAAACAACAGCAAGAATATTGGTCTTTTGGCAACTGAACATGTGATAATGGACTGTTTACATTTTTGTTGATGAATGAAGACAGTAAAAAGGCAATCTGATATAAATGCAACTACTTGATCACCAATGAACAGTTTTGAGTTTACTCATTATGCAGGATGTTTTAGTGGGAGTGTGTTACTGAACTGCTAAAGAAAATTTTGTGGAATGATATGTTTGTGAACCACAATTTCTTTAATCAAATGAAAATACATAACATTAGAGCCACAAGATTTCATACCTACTGAAATGATATTAAAGACACAATATTTTGGAAAAAGTAGGAATTTTCTCAACTAGCTGCTGTAGGTATATGTTATGGCAACTTATGTAGCATTGACATCAGAAATTTAGCCTAGCGCTAAGTGCTCCCGTGTCAGACAACTTGTCTGTAATATTGGGCAGAATTTTCCTAAAATTATGGATACAAACTATTGTTTTACTGCCAACTTACAAAAATTGAATGATAAAATTAGCCATTTGTTTTAGTTTTTTTTAAAGAAATTAAGCAAGAGCCATGAAAACTGATAAAATTGACTTCAACTACAAACATTTTTGTCTCATTCATGAGTGAATTCTGGCTCAGTTTTCCAGAATGGTCACATAATCCTTGCAACTTGAGAATCCTTTTATTTATTACAAAATCCCAAATTAGATTGTTTCCAGTCCCTTTAACAACCTTGAAACTAAAGTAGTACTGAAAATGACTATACAACCTGTTAGGTGGATAGCTAGAGGTCTGCCTAGCCCAAGTCCACAGTGCGATTCATATACCTTCCCGAGCATAACGCAGCCGGGCATCTTCATGGCTTTTGACACATAGCGCCCACCACAGCAGCGCCGTTCAGTCACAGGCACTGGTTCACAGCGCCGGAGCACAACTGGCCGAAGCGCAACAGGCTCTACCGCAACAGCTACTCCTAACGTAACCTAACCCAACCTAACCTGCGCCGCCTATTGTGGTAGGGCCTGTTGCGCTCTGGCCAGTTGTGCTCCGATGCTGTGAAGCAGTGGCTGTTGTGCAAAGCGAATTTAGTGTTAGCTGGAGTTACCCACAGCTCATTGATCTGAGGCTACATGTAGATATTGCATGCTGATGGTTGGTGTTGGGCCCAGGGCCTGTTTACGAGTCAATTTTGTTACCCACGGCTGCGCTCCCCAACCTGTCAAACCCCCACATCTGTCACACTGACACATTTTAATTTTCAAAAGGGTTCCACCAACCTGCTCAGTGTGGTTTGGCTTGTTTTTTTTTTCAAAAAGGCTACTATTTTACTTTTGGGCTGGCCTGGTGATCATGTTACTAGGCTTCTGTCTCAGAATTATTTTTGTTTTGAATAATTAGTATAGCAACTATTGATGAGCTTGGTCATATTTACTGATTATATTAGTATATATTATTATCATGACTTGTACTAATTACAAGGCACGTTTTTTAAGTCAGTACAGTTTTGGAATTAAAAATATATAACTCAGTACTCACTGCAGTGAGTGATGAGCGCGCATTTTCTCATCAACAAAAACATGAAGTCAGGGACGGATGGACGAACAGACGGACATGGCGAGCACAATAGTGCATTTTTTCCATAAATGAAAAAATGCGCTAAAAAGATGCACAAAGATGTTGCAATAATTTTATTATTACATGAAAGCCTGCACCTTAATCCACTTTTCTACATAATTTCTGTGAATATTGAGGCACTTGTCATAACGTGGCACCAGTTTTTGAATACCTTCCTGATGAAAATTCTGCCACCTGACTTGTTAACCACTGCATCACAAATATTTAGACTCTGTTATCATCTTGAAGACACCGACTGCCCAGGTGTTTCTTCAAGTACAGTGTGATGCAATGGATGGATGCATCACACTGCACTTGATGCATCAAATACATCACACTGCACTCTTCATTTTTGATGCAGTGGTTAACAAGTCAGGCGGCAGAATTTTATCAGGAGGGTATTCAAAAACTGGTGCCACGTTATGACAAGTGCCTCAATATTCATGGAAATTATGGTGCAAAATAGATTAAGGTACAAGCTTTCATGTAAAAATAAAATTATTGTAAATTGCAATATCTTGGTGCGTCGTTTTTTAATTCCAAAACAGTACTGACTGACTTACGAAACATGCCTCACATATTAGTATAAGTCATACTAATTAGTCAAGAGCTTATTAGACTAATTTTATTTTTACTAGACATTTACTCTGTTTCCAACATAGCTCTGTTCTGACATTAAATGAACATAACTGCATCATGCACATGAAAAATCAGGTATTCACGTATTTGTATCATGAAAAATCATGTATTTGTATTATTATTGCTCCGTGATTTAGCGAGTGAAGAAAGCTGTGCTTCACCGACTGCTGTAGAAAGTAGAGCTGTACTAAAAATTTGTGTTTCATTTGAGTCTAGCCCATTTGGCATCTGCCTTAATTTCTCATGCATTAAAAAAATTTATTTTGGTCATAATTTAGTCCATTTTATTAGCGATCTTTTTCTTTGTTATCAATTGGTAATTTGCATTCTAATGATCTTTAAGCATGGAATAAAAATCATTATCTATTCTCAATTATTATTAATTAAAAATAAATAACAGATGAAACAAGAAATTATCTGTCGTGAAGGACAAGTATTCGACCTTGGTTTATGTCCGTCGCAATCCAGTTACAAGAGAAGCTTTTGTACAAAATTGACCCACAAGGTTTCTCTGAGAAATAAACTTCAACAAAATCAAACCATGAGGATGCCATGTGGTATGAACTTGAACAAAATCAAACCATGAGGTTGCCATGTGATATGAACTTGAACAAAATCAAACCAAAAGGTTGCCATGTGATATCAAGTTGAACAAAATCAACCCGCTAGGCTGCAATGCATGCAGCATGAACTGCGGTCGGTCGTCATGGCAGCGTCGTTGTTTCGAGTCCTCAAAGCCACCATGGCAACGCCAGCACGACGGCTATTCTTGTGAACGAAACGTCGGCCTCTGAAGAGAGGCGAGGAAATATAGAGGTTGAAGGGACGCCGTGACCTCTAAACCGGCTGTGTCAGGGACTCACTTTATTGACCCTGAAATTAGCTCTCGGTGACGGAAAACGCGAATAAATACGAAATTATTAGTAAACTTTGAACACTAAAGTCTTCGTCTCGATATTTGCGGTAATGATGTTTTTTAATTAAATGTCTTTATTGGAAAATGAAGCGTTAACCCCTAGCTGAGGTCTCCATCTCACTTGTTTGTAACATAAATGGTAATAAACCTTAATAGAGATCATAATTGACGCGATCAGAGGAAAACTATTAAGTAGTGACAATTTTTTTATAAACATGCGTTCGTTTAATGTTTACGTACAATGTCTAAAAGTTTGCATGAAACTAAAATGCACATCTAATCGTCATAACTTCCAAGAATAATAGTTAGAGATTTTACTTTTGGACTAAAAATATACACCAGCACTAATCATTCCGCATAGTCCAGAAACCAGACTGCGGTGGCATTCTTTTCACAAATCGCGTATAGCGACTCTTCAAATATCGCTTATAGTATTTAGAATTAGAACGATATACCAACGCAATGAAACGGATAAACTTCGTCCTTTGTATGCAGTGAATCGTTTTTCCGTTCAACTTCTAATGACGGATATACAGTTGCATAGCTACCGTTTATTAGACACCTACGTCTCGCAATAATTTTCTTGAAATGATCCGGGACTACCGGGATGAAACGAGAAATTACTGGGAAAACAATAACGGGATCGAAGATAAATTTGTTCCGGAACAAACGTATGAACCGGGACAAGACTTGTGTCCCGGAATTTAAAACTTGTGTACCGGTAATTATGAAACGATACGAGACAGATACAAAACGAGACTAGATTTGTCTTAAATATCCAAGGCAGAACAAGATATTCCTTACTATAAGAAAACGAAACATTCCGAACGCGTGGCTAAGGAATACAAAGTTAGCGAAGGTTAGCGAACGCAGTTAATGAGCAGTTGCCATGCCAGGCATGGGCAGATTCGGCGACATTTGGCTGCCAAACTTATTTAGCAAATAAATTAGTGAGAAGATTTGGCGATGTATAGCTGAATATTAAGTGGATGATGTTGAGCCTTTAATCGCGCATGACGAGAACCATACGTGTTCAGTAACCTTAATGGCATCATCGCTAGTCGGTGACGCTGTGTCGATCGGTTAGCCGCGCAGTAGAATGTTGAAGGGCTTTCTCAAGCCCTGCAAGATTCCACGAATCAGGATTGGTAACTGGAAATATTTTGAGGAGCAATTGCTCCTCAAAATATTTACAATTTTTGGTTTAAAATGAAATGGCCGAGAGGTGAAACGAACAAGGTGAGAGAGCATAAGGTGGTGCGTTCTCTACTTGGTTTGGACAAATTGCTGTCATCTGCGGTTGCCTACAGGTGGTGATGGCAGAAGAGACTTTCTTAATCCTTCGCTTTAATTAAACTTTGGCTTTGGTTAATCGACGTCAAAACTTACGACTTATTCGTCTACTATTCTCATGTAAATCTCGACTTCTAAAATTCAATGCTGCCGCATTTTTAATTGCAGATGTTCCCAAGTTCGTCTAATGTCATATCAGACTCTATTTTAGCCGACATTATGTTTCTCCAGCCTAAGAAATACCCAGCGTCGGTAAGAAAAAGGTTTCTACGGATGCCTGATGTCTTATCATCAGTAAACTTGTAGATATCGCCACAAAGTTTGCACCGACAATTGGTCTGGGGCAATACTTTCAAAAACTCGCTAAGTGAACGTAAGTACTTATAACGCTCTATTTTCTTGTCTATGATTGGTGGATTTTGCTTGAAGGGCCGTCAATGATTGAACTCACGATCAGTGAACTCACTATCTCTTAACTTTTTTTTAAGTATAGACCCTGGTTTTTATTCCGGTCATTATGACGATTAAATTTTGACGTCTATTAACCAAAGCCCAAGTAAGCAATGAAACAGGTTTTTTTCCTGAACAAGGCACTAGCCTAGTATGTAACTGGTGACGATAAGTGATTACCGTAATTTAAATCGAAAAACAAGCAACGCAAAAGTTTGCGTCGATTCCTGGTACTGCTGAGTCTGGCCAATAATTAGATACTATGTTTTAAATTTCATGTAGATCCGTTCAGAACTGAGGGACTTGTGAGCTTTTCAGTTGCGCCATTTTTTTTTTGTTTTGTTCTAATCGAAAATCGGTAATAACTACCAGGCATGGGCAGATTCGGCGACATTTGGCTGCTAAACTTATTTGGCAAATAAATTAGTGAACAGATTTGGCGATGTATAGCTGAATATTAAGTGAATGATGTTGAGCCTTTGATCGTGCATGACGAGAACCATACGTGTTCGGTGCGCTTAATGGCATCATCGCGAGTCGGTGACGCTGTGTCGATCGGTTAGCCGCGTAGTAGAATACCGAAGTGCTTTCTCAAGCCATGTAAGATGCCACGAATCGAAATTGGTTAGTGGAAATATTTTGAGGAGCAATTGCTCCTCAAAATATTTACAATTTTGGGTTTAAAATGAAATGACCGAGAGGTGAAACGAACAAGTTGAGAGAGCATAAGGTGGTGCGTTCTCTACTTGGTTGGGACTAATTACTCTCATCTGCGGTAGCCTGCAGGTGGTGATGGCAGAAGAGACTTTCTTCAATCCTTCGCTTTAATTAAACTTTGGTTTTGGTTAATCGACGTCAAAACTTACGACGTATTCGTCTACTACTCTCATGTAAATCTCGACTTCTAAAATTCAATGCTGCCGCATCTTAATTACAGATGTTCTCAAGTTCGTCTAATGTCATATCAGACTATTTTAGCCGACATTATGTTTATCCAGCCTATAAGAAATACCCAGCGTCGGTAAGAAAAAGGTTTCTACGGACGCCTGATGTGTTATCATCAGTAAACTTGTAAATATCGCGATAAAATTTGCACCGACTATTGACCTGTTTTTTATCCCGGCCATCAGGACGATTAAGTTTTTACATCGATTAACCAAAGCCAAAGTTTAATTAAAGCGAAGGATTGAAAAATTTCTCATGCCATCACCACCTGTAGGCTACCGCAGATGACAGTAATTAGTCCAAACCAAGTAGAGAACGCACCACCTTATGTTCTCTCAACTTGTTCGTTTGGCCTCTCGGTCATTTCATTTTAAACCAAAAATTCTCAAAAAAAAAAAGAATAATTGTTTCCCTGGCAAATGTCTGGTATAAACTTTTTGGCGGGAAGTAGGCTCACAACGGGCAGCTATACTGGCCGCTACTCGTTTTTAAGCAATGAAACGCTTTTCCCCTGAACAAGGCACTAGCCTACAGCCTAGTCACTAGTGACGATAAGTGATGACTATAATTTAAATCGAAAACCAAGCAATGCAAAAGTTTGCGTCGATTCCTACCGCAGAGTCTGACCATTAATTAGATATGTTTTGAATTTCATGTAGATCTGTTCAAAACTGAGGGACTTGGGAGCTTTTCAGTTGCGCATTTTTTTCTAATCGAAAATCGGTAATAACTTCTTCCGCTGCGCATTTCTACCAATTATTTATTTATTTCTATTATATTGATTTATTTTATATTTTATCTATACTATATTTATTTATTTCAATTTCACCCTGGCTCTTCAAATTTGCTAGATGGGGAATAGCGATGTCATTCTACTTAGTGATGTTCTTGAAACGTTGTTAACAGACAGAATGTTGATCAGATTATGTCTGAAATAATTCATTATTCTAATAACATATTCATAAATAACTAATATGGCTCGTTATAGAAGATGAAAATTCCATGAAATTTGAAAACTCCTATTTTGACCGGGGGACATCTCGTCTCGGTATTGCCCCGGAATTAACGCGGAGTGTTGAAAATTGTGCCAATTTTCATTGCTAGCCGGAACAAATCTTGTCTCCAATGGAAAAAAGCACCAAACTGTTAGTCTTCAGCTTATCCTGAGCATGTTTATAACCGCGACAGTTCTAAGCATGCAATTATCCCTCGCTATGTATCGCTCTTGACCTAGTGAGGCTCCACTTTATTGCAGGCTTAGATTAGAAAAATCGTTTGCGGATTTTCGCTGGGTCGCAGTTTACGATAAGTTACCAAAAAAAATACGATATAAATACTTGTATAAGCATTATTAGTCGATTCTGGAACATAAAACCTGCGATACGCGAGTGATTAACTGTATTACAAAGATGGAGAATACACTATAACTTCAAATTAGTTTCGTTCTACGTTTTATTGTGGTTCCGGAACTTGAAATATTCGTATTAATGGAGCACCATTCCCCGCAGACATGCACCAGATCAACATGGCGTGTACCTTATTATTGCTGAAGTATCATTTGCCGCAGACATGTACCAGATCTGTCTCTTATACACATCTAGATGTGTATAAGAGACAGGCNGGCGTATGCGTATTGGAAGTCTGGCAAGCTCGGAGACGTGGCGGTGTTCGATCTTTTCTTCCGCAAAGCTCCTTTCGGTGGCGAATTCACGATCTTCGCTGGCCTCGACGAATGCATCACATTTCTTAAGAATTTTAGGTACACCGCCTCAGGTTAGTTAAACCTATAAGCTAACGAAATTCATCTCTCAAATTACTAGTAAATAATTAAATTTTCTATATGCTTTTTTGTGAATGATCCATCAACTATATTAGATTGTCCAAATGTTATGGCATAAAATAGCTTTACACGCATGTTTTTGGGCGCAGTGAGATTAATTCTCAATTCGTATTGAATTTTATAGAATCGGAAGTATTGTTTTTATGTTTTCAGAATTGCTTAGTCTTCAACTTAGTTCAGCAATTTATCTTTTATGGATCTAGGTAAATTTAGGCGTTGAGCGAATTGAAAGCTGAGCTGTTGTCAGTCTTGTTCTGTCCTGATAAAAAGGATGAGTTGACAGCTTCTTGGAAATTTGTTAAGATATAGGTGCGGTGAATATCTCTGGACAAGATAAGATATTTACGAGCCCAGATGATGATTTTCAAATGCTATTAGAAGTACGTTAATATTAGTATTTGGTTTCCCATGAAAGGTAATCGAAGTGAATATTCTTGTTAGAAAGTTATTCTTCTTTGTAATTTGTATGAAGTGACAAAATTTGAATAATATCTCAGGCTGAAGCAGTCGATACGCGTTTCTCGTGGTCAATGGTTTATTGAATTTCAGCGCAAGTGTAAATAGAAGAAGTTTAAGAAAACTGAGAAACTTTATTTGACGCCAAACAAAGTTGGTGAACAGCGGTCAGTTAAAGAACAGATAACCGTAGTAGTGATTCGCACTGCAGGGAAAATTTGCTGTTATCAGTAAAACTGCATAAATCAGGGAGTAAATATGACAATATTTAATTCAAAGGAATAAGCCACTGTAATGCAAGTTATACACGTCTCTCTCTATCCTCACCGTTAAATTGCACGCTACAGAATAAATAATGTAGTGGCAGGTAACAAATGAAGAAGCGAGCTGATAGATTTGCTGGTCAAGTTGCACGTTACGGAGATTGGGTGGGTTCTTATCTGGATAAAGTAGATAAGAAGTTAGAACCTATCTTCGAAATCAATTTAAGATGTAACACAGTTTGTTTCGGTAAGAAGAGCAAATACATTACGAATAACAATTGCAAAATGATCTAATTTACTAACCTATTTGTATCTGTTGATGAACCCTTGACATTAGTTCTCGTGTAGCGAACTAAAAGAAAGATAATAGAGATAACAGTATAAGGAATGTTCGCTCGTACTTAAAAGCAAGTTAAGTTGAGTTAAGTGCATGCAAGTTAATTCACAGCACTAAGGCAAGTGATCAAAATAGGTTTTTAACTCAGAAGCTCATTGGAGCAAACAACCCTATATATACAGGGTTCAACTTCTGACGTCAAGCCAGTAAAGCAAGATCTCAAACTAGCCAACACAGAATCTCAAACATACATTTACCTGGAACAAAACAAAATAAAGCTCACTCGCACAAACTCAAATTAAGCGAAAGAACAGCAAGATTTAACACGACCACTAATTCGGCTTGAGCAGGATTTTTTCACCGAGGTAAGTTTCAGGTAAAAATAATTACGATCGATCTAATGAGCGTCGACTTCGCCTCGCAACACGAGGCTTACGATAAGTGTATAAAATGACGTGCTTAATTAATAAATATTAATAGGTTCGAGAATATTCCATGATGAAACTCGCGATTTTTGCCATTGCGCAGACGTGTCAAACCTGCGCGACATCACACGAATATACTAGTGACGTAATTGGATAATAAATTTTAACAGGTTTGAGAATAATTCCATGATGAACCACCACGATTGTCATTGCGCAGATGTGTCATACCTGCGCGACATCACACGAATATACTAATGACGTAATTGGATAATAAATTTTAACAGGTTTGAGAATAATTCCATGATGAACCATCACGATTGTCATTGCGCAGACGTGTCATACCTGCGCGACGTGATGCCGGCGACGGTAGAGGACGAGTTCTTCGCGTGTCTGGCGCAGCTCACGGCCAAGGACGTCATCGTCAGCGCCGTCGACGAGGGCAACGTCGTATTCCCTCGGTCACTGCCTGCCACTTTTGTCCTCTTCCCTGCCTTTAATTGTCTGTTCCACGAATAATTTATCTTGTTACTGAGGTCTACTGTTCAACTAAAATATTTCCTCTAGCAGCTAATGCCGACGAGGACAACGTCGTATTCCCTCGGTCACTGCCTGCCACTTTTGCCCTCTTCCCTGCCTTTAATTTTCTGTTCCACGAATAATTTATCTTGTTAATGAAGTCTACAGTTCAATAAAATATTTCCTCCATCAGCTAATGCCGACGAGGGCAACGTCATCTTCCCTCGGTCACTGCCTGCCACTTTTGTCTTCTTCCCCGCATTTAATTTTTCTGTTCCACGAATAATTTATTTTGTTACCGAGGTCTAAAGTTCAATAAAATATTTCCTCTAGCAGATAATTTCGGGCATCTAATTCTCACGTTAATTTCTCAGCGTTATTATCTTTAGTTTGTGTCCAAGCTTTTAGTGCTTCAACATTTTTCGTTGCCTTAGCTAGGCATCAGTCCATTTCTTGGTCTTTACTTCTTTCGTTTATTTCCGGCGTTTAACTCGCAGTTTTTAGTGATTTTATTGGGGATAAATGTTAGAGTTTATTCGTTATTCATTTTGTCCATATTAATATTCATTAATAGGAATTAGGAATTAACCCCATTAAGTTAATTAGTGTTGTGCAAAGTAGAGCTTCGAGTTTGAGGCGGCAGCCAATTCCATGAAGTTCGACTGCTTTATTAAATTCAATTACCGGTATATGCTTGTGATATGAACATGTTACATTTTAATATAGTCAACCATGATGAGTAATGAATTGCATGATCCTGACGATTTAGACATGAACAATTGACTTTTAATATTTTAGTCAATCATAATAAATTGCATGAACCTGACGATGGATGCCGTTTTGCAGGGTGCCGCTCATGACGCTGAAAGGCCCCCTAATCGTCATCCAGCTGCTGGAAACAACTCTACTGAATTTAGTGAACTACGCCAGGTGAGTGAGACGTGTTCCGCCATCGTCATCCTGCTTCTTGTAACGAACGTTCTTAATAGAATAATTTATGTTCGCGTTGTGAGTTATTATTGTTTATGTGCAGCCTGGTGGCTACGAACGCTGCCCGGTACCGCATGGCTGCGGGGCCCAAACTGCAGCTGCTCGAGTTCGGGCTGCGGCGCGCCCAGGGGCCCGATGGTGGCCTCTCCGCGTCCAAGTACTCCTACATCGGTGCGTGTTACTGCCATGCAATTTTTTGCTTTTTTGCATACCGTGTTCTGACGTGGTCAATTAAAGCCATCTATTTTCGTCTTTAATTCGCTTAATTAACTTCTAATTTGAGACTATTTTAATTAAAAAGGTTGACTCTTCATCCCACTAGCATATTTCGTATAGATTCGACGAAATTGACTAGCCAGTTGGTTATTCTTCTTGCTTTTTAGCTCATTCTCTCATTTATGGAAAAATGCACCATTGTGCTCGCCATGTCCGTCCGTCCGTCTGTCCGTGACCTCAAGTTTTCATCGACTAGAAAATGCGCTCTCTGTCACTCACTGCAGTGAGTACTGAGTTATATTTTTTTCTCTAATATCGATTTATTCTTCAGCAAGAAGCGACGGAAGGTGGTGGCACAAAATTGGTGGTGCACCAACAAGCCCTGAATCGAACGGATGGATAGCTAGAGGTCAGCATGCCCAAGTCCACAGTGCGATTCATATATGTCAGGTGTCTGCTTCTGCGACCACCTGATGGATTGGTACTGAGGGTCTGGGTACTTATTGTTCCAAGTGTGACTAAGGCAGGACAAGTGAAACACGATTAACGCTAGAACTATTATAATAATAAACTGGCAAGGTGTAGGATACCAGGGAACTGCCTGCAGTAGCCCGAACGCAGCTGGGCCAGGGGTGGGGCGAGGGAGCCGGTCCTCTGTAGCGACGGGAGGAGTTAGGGCGGCCAAGACCCTTTTGATACCAGCTGTCTCGGTGACGTATGTGAGTTATTATTACATCTCTAAACGGAGAGTCCGCTTCGCCTTGTATGAGCCTTCGGGCATTATGCCATCCCTTAGGAAGGGGACGACAAGGTAACAGTATCTGGACCGAAGGGTAGCTTCCATTGGGCGGTCTCCAAGAGAAGATGGGAAAAGGGGGGTGAGATTGCCGCAAGACACTGGTCAGGAACTGCGCACCGGTGAGGTCCAAGAGGGCATTTATGGGGGAGAACACATGTCTCGATGTGGAAATGTTTAATGGGTCTCATCTTTAGGCAACCCGTGGCTATCCTTAAGGCCGAGTCCTGTACTGTCTGTAGGCTCACCACGTCAGAACGGGAGGCTCTTACCAAGTTGGTGTTATAACATGTTTTTTGCTCAGAATTTGCGCTCTGTTTAGCTCGTTAATCCATTTGATTTTGTCAAGTAATTGGTATAACTTGTTTATGTTTTGGTTTTTCATTCAGACTATTTGAACCCCGTTAAAAACTTTGAATGTTACAGAATTATAGGAAAAGCTCATAATTTGTTCATGACAGGTCCGGTATCGTGAACTTCTGTGGGGTGGCACTGGCCCTACACGAGCTTGGCTATCGGCCGGTGGGCGTCAGGATAGATTCTGGAGACCTCGCCTACCTCAGCACTACGGCTAGAGCGCTCTTTGCTAGAGTTGCTAAAGAGTTGGTATCATTTCTGTGTAGATCATGTTCTGTGTAAATTGTGTTGTGTCTAAATTATGTTGTGTCTAAATCATGTCGTGTGTAAATTGATTTCTGTTTAAATTGTGTTGNCTAAATCGTGTTGTGTCTAAATCATGTTGTGTCTAAATCGTGTTGTGTCTAAATCGTGTTGTGTCTAAATCGTGTTGTGTCTAAATCGTGTTGTGGTCTAAATCATGTTGTGTCTAAATCGTGTTTTGTCACAAATCATGTTCTGCACAAATCATGTTCTGACAACATCATGTGCTGTCTAAATCATGCTCTCTATAAATCATAACTTTGGTTAAATCAAAAGGACAATTGTTGAATTAAGTTCAATTAAGAGAGTGTTCAATTAGGGTTCGCCTCAGCACCACGGCTAGAGCCGCTAGAGTCGCTTAAGAGTTCGTTCTTGATGTATATATATATCACTCATGTTACATCAGAAATGACTTGTTGAAATTGAATATGCTAGGTGCTTTTTTATTTCTTATACTTTACCACTGCACCACGCAAAGAGATTTCTGGAGCTACTCTAGTTTCGGTTTTAGATTTGTAATTCTTTTTAAACACTACGTGATAATTTTTAGATATTAGGTATTTGAAGAGCGAGTTCAATTCTTATTGATAGTTAGCATGAGCCAAAACAAGTATCCTGTTCTGTTTTCAAAATTTGCTGATTTCACTCAAGGTGAAGCGCGCTGTAACTTCTTTCTCGGTGCTCCATCAATGTTTTCAACATGAATCATTACTGATTCATGCAACACGTGTTTATCTCACAGTTTTTCACTTTCAACCTTGCATTGTTCACATCATTATTTTTCAACTCAAATCATCATTTATGTATTAATTTCAGATATAACCTTGCGTGGTTTGAGCACCTACCAATCGTGGCCTGCAACGACATCAGATTTTCACTTTCAACCTTGCATTGTTTACGTCAATATTTTTAACTCAAATCATCACTTATGTATTAATTTCAGATATAACCTTGCGTGGTTTGAGCACCTACCAATCGTGGCCAGCAACGACATCAGATTTTAACTTTCAACCTTGCATTGTTCACATCATTATTTGTCAACTTAAATCATCACTTATGTATTAATTTCAGGTATAAGCTTGCATGGTTTGAGCACCTGACCATCGTGGCCAGCAACGACATCAACGAAGAGACCATCATCAGCCTCAACGAACAGGGCCATCAGATCAACTCGTTTGGCATCGGCACCCACCTCGGTGAGGGCCACCTTACACTCAGAGAAATTTGTGCAAATACAGATTTTTTTTGCCCCCGCGTGGGTCAGCTATTCCAGTTTGTTCTGGCAAATGGGACAATGATTGCTGTGTCGGCTCCCTGCTTGTACTATAAGTGAGGAATTGCGTTGCTATTTTGGCAGTGTTAGTACCCATTGATTTCTCAAAGTGTGTCATGCCGACACCTTATATAGTTCTGGCATTGAACTTGCAACCTCCTTCCCATGTCATCCACTTTTCCATGTCACCGCCCCTCGTCCACGTATCAACATAGTGATGAAATATGTTGATGCTGCAGTGACCTGCCATCAGCATTATCAACATAGTGATGAAATATGTATGTCACATTGCAGTGACATACATGTCATCAGCATTTTCAACATGACGATAAAATATGTTGACGTTACAGTGACCTGCCATCAGCATTATGAACATTGTGATGAAATATGTTGACGTTGCAGTGACGTGCCAGCGTCAGCCTGCACTAGGGTGCGTGTTCAAGTTGGTGCAGGTCAACGGGCAGGCTAAGATCAAACTCTCGCAGGACGTGGAGAAGGTCACGTGTCCTGGCGAGAAGAGGATCTATAGGCTCTACGGGGACGATGGTGAGCCTTCAGTCTTATTGTCCTCACTAAATAGTTATTGTTGTCACTAAATAGTTATTGTTGTCACTAATTTGTTATTGTTGTCACTAATTTGTTATTGTTGTCACTAATTTGTTATTGTTGTCACTAATTTTTTATTGTCGTCACTAATTTGTTATTGTTGTCACAAATTTGTTATGGTCGTCACAAATTTGTTATGGTCGTCACTAATTTGTTATTGTTTTCATTAATTTGTTATTGTTGTTTCTAATTTGTTATTACTATCACTAATTGGTTATTCTTGTAACTAATTTGTATAAATTTGCTTTACGTCAATTTATATTTCAGAATACAAGTTCTTCAAACTGTTGCTATCAAAAGTCTGCGACATTTTCTTCACCTGTAATTTTATCGTCTAATTTGTATTCTCGTTGACGCATATTCTCAGGACTCCTGTCGTATTGTTTCAATCATAACACTAGTAAACAAGTTGAAATGTCCGTGTGTGATGTCACTTGCACACCGCCATCTCATCACATTCATATAACATATTAAAATATTTTTATCTCGTGTATATATGTGTAATTTAAGCCTGAATGTAGACACGAAAAAATAAACTAAGAAATTAAAGCTAGAAAGGAACAGTCTAGAGTCGCCGTGTACATGTAGCAGATAGCTCCCACTTTATATGCTGACAAAAAACCAAAATAACACTAGATTGTTTTACTATTACAACGTTAGATACCCCGCAAGTAGATTCGAAAGTGATTAAAAAATTCTACGTAGAAGAAAAAATCTGTATAGTTTAATTGTGCATTGATGATACTCGTATTTATGCAAAGCCAATTAAATTGTTCCTACCTATTTTTGTATATGTATAGTATATGTGTAGATACGATAAACATGATATATCGAAGTAAGATACGACATAGACAAAGGAATAATACGTGTTGCCATGCGCAGGGCGGGCTCTGATCGACCTCATGCAGCTGGCGGACGAGCAGCCGCCGCGGCCCGGAGAGCGCGTGTTGTGCCGACACCCCTTCCAGGAGAGCAAGCGCGCCTACGTCAGTCCCGCCACCCTGCAGTGTCTGCAGAAGGCGAGTGTCAGGATTATATGCTGCCTCGTGATATATATATGCTGGGGAAAAAAGAGACGGGAATTGGGAGGGAAAATAACCATGATGGCCGCTGCCTTCAGAGGGCTTTTCCTTCAGACGGCGACGCAGTCCTTTAGGAAACTTAAATTAAATTAAATCAATTAATACCATTTGTACGCGCAGGTTTACTGGCAAGACGGGGAAGTGCAGCAGCAGATGCCGACGCTGGAGGAGGTGAAGGAGAAGGTGAAGACGGGCTTAGCTTCGCTCAGGCAGGACCACAAGCGCAACCTCAACCCCACGCCATATAAGGTCCGTTTCTGCTTGTAGATGTTTTGTACTCTCATATAAATGAATGTAAATGTCAGTTGTGATTGTGATTGTTTATGCATTTAGAAATTATACAAGAAATCGTTTGCATTCAATTTATTTAATCGTTCAACTTATTCTTTTGAGGTTGCTCGTTTTTTTTTTTTCAATTTAACGTCGAATTTTTGTCTAAACTGTTATATATTTGTATCGGTCATAATTGTTTGTTGAGTAATACTCATCTTATCCTTTAGTTTCAACATTCTACTATCGTTCTTTCCTCATTAAAAGCCCTGAATAGCCTTACATTTTTTAACTATCAACCATTTTGGAAGCCACCTATTTGATTATTCATAAAATCAGAAATATTCTTTTTGAAAACTTGTGAATTTTCAAAATTCTGAAAAGGTACAATTCTTAAAAGTAGGTGGTTGTATTCCATGAGACAACTTGACGTGAATGTCTAAATTTTTATTGACGTATTTACCGATTATGGGTCGTATTTCAAGGTAGTTTATTTTTTGATAACTCATTATTTTTTGGTTTTAATAACCAAGTTGCGTATAAGAATCGCTTTCCTGAATCGCTGATGTATTGGGAGCTGTTTAACTTCGCTATTTTTTTATTCTCTTAGATTGTACTAATTGCCTTATATTTCGTAACACAATCTCCTTAGCTTAGATACTTTTTCCATCCAGCAAATATTGTGTCAAGAATTCCTACTTCTCTTTGCTTCTAGAATCGTACAAATTATCTTCTGGTGATTGAAAGTGACGCGATGAATTTTACGTGTTGCTAACTTTTACCATTTTTTTTTTATTTTAGAAGCAAGCTTCAGCGATATGAAGACTATGCTTGTTAGGCTACAAAGAAATTAAAGAAAACGGCTTTCTATTAAAATTTAACTAAGTAGTACCTAGTTAAATTTTTAAAAATGAAATGACGGTAATACACTTATTGAATATTGTTATCCTTAGAGATGAACTTCCGTAACTTTCTAAACTCACTTTGATACAAAACAGTCGAGGATTGGATGCTGGTGGCATCATTGTGAACACTCAGATAATTGATAGAGTCATTGTCCAAAAATCCATTTAAACTTCTTAGTCTCAGCAGCATAAGGGAACGGACAAAACACATTTCCATATCAAACTGTCCTCCCAAACTGCGTCAAAATGACCCGCATGATAGCAAACGAGTGACAACATCCATCGATTTTTAGCGGACAATGAATCTGTGATGTCTTCTAAGCAAGTTTTAAAACTGAATAATACTGTTATGGTAAGATTTAAAAAAATATGAATAATACAATACAAATTAAAGACATTCCAGTGTAATACTTACGCAGGTCTGACACGCGTATTATCCTCTTACCAGGCAGGGGGCACCGCGCCCCATACGCGTTGTAGAAAAGCCTTGGTAAGATATTATCTTTGCGCCAGTAAACGTGGGACTAAAATATACTGCACTTCCCACTTGCTGCTTCTGAGTTACTGGGTCGTTGTTGCGAAACTTCCATTGCATGCTTTATTAGGTCTAATTAATGAAGAATATATTGTTGAAGTACACTTTGGCATAATATTCTTATAAACAAGTTTTAAAACTTAGAATAATGCTGTTATGATAAGATTTAAAGGGATTGTTTTGGTAAGATTTAAAAAAAAAATATGAATGATGCAATACAAATTAAATGTTGGAAGCTTCATTAAAAGCAGTACCCTTGATTATAGTATCATAAATATTCTACTCTGACGCGACGTGCAACAGAAATTACGGTAAAGATCCTTTTATTATAATTTTTGAGTTCATAGCTACGCTTAATTCTCTTGATCTTTTTAAACCAACGTAGTTTTCTTGGAATCTGGTATTGAATCTATTCTAATTGTAACTTTGCTTTAGTAGAATTAAATCGATCATATTTAACATCTAATTATTTATAAATATGCTTGCCAGGTAACATGGCTTCTAGAGACTTACGCACCTATTGTTAATATCAACACCATTCATTACGTAAACATGTGTATGAAATTGATTCAAGTTAACATGCAGCTTCGCCTTCAGGTATTTCATCACAAGATGTAATTAAAGCCATAATAATTGATTTTTATTCTTGCATATCTTATCATCATTTATTCAGCATAATACAACAATATCCACGTGTAACTTTTAAAGTATTTAATTTCACCTAGTTACCAGATTTCCATGGACAACTAGGGTTTTGCTTATTTTTCCGTTGAGGGCAACTGGGTTTAAGTTGAGAACATTTATTTATGTGTAACTCATGATACGGAGTCAATGAGCTGCAAGTTGGGTTGAGTTGGGTTTAACCCACTTGGGTTAAGTTGTGTTAAGTTGTTGCGTAGGCTACACACTGTTAGAAAAATTACCGTTAACGGTATTACCGGCGTTTCAGTGGCCGGTCGGCACGTGAAAAGAAACACCGTTTCGTGGGGAAAATTCTAATTTAACACTAGAAACCCGTAAAACAGCTGATAAAAACGGCGAAACAGTTTATTTTCACGGGGCGACCGGCCACTAGAACACCAATGGGACCGTTTTTTCTAACATTACAGCTAGTTGTGTCAACTTGTTGTCGCGTTTCAAATGCTAATGTGTTGGCTCCCGCACCCTGGCTGTTGGGAACTTTCATTAACTTCTTGATAATGACCTGTTCTTAAATTGAAGCCAGTTTGTGACGATGCTTCAGGCGATTTATAATGGGAAAAATTCTTCAACCTGTACTTTCTACACGTCCATCCACGAGCTTTGGTTGGTTTTAAGCTAACTGGCACTGAATGGTGAAACTCATGCACCGTTGTTGCAGTCCAAGGGGCCATTCTATCAAAGCTCGAATTACGCGGCCTAAGTACACGCAACTCTTCTGTGATTGGTGGGTTTAACTTGAAAAGCCGTCAGTGATTGGCTGACGGAGATCTGAACTTGAAACTATTTTTGATAACATGTTCCTATGTTATCTATAACATGTTCCTATAACTATTTTTGATAACATGTATTATGCAACACTAAAGACATGTTCCTCGCAACAGGTTGGGGTGAGCGATAACTTGTACACCTTTATGCACGAGCTGTGGCTGCAGAGTGCACCCATCGGCGAGCTTTTCTGAGCCAGGGACGCCGGCTCCTCATAATCAACATGGCAGCCCGGCTCTTCATAACCAACATGGCAGACCGGCTCTTCATAATCGACATGGCAGACCGGCTCTTCATAATAAACATGGCAGATTGGCTCTTCATAATCGACATGGCAGCCCGGCTCTTCATAATCAACATGGCAGCCCGGCTCTTCATAATCAACATGGCAGATTTTTGATAACATATTCCTATGTTATCTGTAACATGTTCCTATAACTATTTTTGATAACATATTCCTATGTTATCTATAACATGTTCCTATAACTGTTTTTGATAACATGTATTATGCAAGCACTAACGACATGTTCCTCGCAACAGGTCGGGGTGAGCGATAACCTGTACACCTTCATGCACGAGCTGTGGCTGCAGAGTGCACCCATCGGCGAGCTTTTCTGAGCCAGGGACGCCGGCTCCTCATAATCAACATGGCAGACCGGCTCCTCATAATCAACATGGCAGCCCAGCTCTTCATAATCAACATGGCAGCCCGGCTCTTCATAATCAACATGGCAGACCGGCTCTTCATAATCAACATGGCAGACCGGCTCTTCATAATCAACATGGCAGCCCGGCTCTTCATAACCAACATGACATCACCTCACACTCCGCATGGCTGATATCGCGTGGTCACGATGTTTTCCCATGTGATGATAATAATCATAATACTAGAAATTTTCGAAAATAATCAAAATCGAAATTTGCTATTTTTGATGACGTGCTACTACTTTGGAATACAATCTTGCCTCGTTGGACAAGCTCTGCATTACATTCCTCGTATCCTGTATTTGTCAAATTCTTCATATTAATTTTTTTTTGTTTTACTCAGGTTACTTATATTGCTACTATACTTTATTCTTTGTATTCCTTATTTCATGCACTCCTTCTATTATGTTCCTTGTTCTCGTTCATCCAGGACCAATATTTAAGTGAAAGAGTTATACTCATTAGTTGAAAATAGTCAGTTCATCATTAGTTATCCCGTTATCATTTGTTGATGATGCATGTCATCTCTAATTTTCTGATGATACGCGGCCAGTCGTGAATCTTTTTGAACGAATTCTATTTCGTTCTTTTGAATGAATTTCTATATTTCTGGCCAGTTCTTTAATCGTTTCATTGGAGGACGGCGAGTTAAGTGCAGTGGCAGCTTGTGCCTCATTAACGGTAGTAGAAACATTCCAGAGCCTTCGTACTCCCCATTCTGGAGTACTGCTGCCAGCTTTGGGCGCCACTTTTAGCGGGTGCGGCCATTCTTACTTGAACTGTGGCTGTCAAGAGGGGAAGCATCGACGTTCATCCTGGAATGGGGGCTAATATTTTTGTAGACTTATTATTACATTCATGTTTGGAAATTGTCCTGAGACGATCATAATGGAATGGGGGCTAATATTTTTGTAGACTTGTTATTACATTCATGTTTGGAAATTGTCCTGAGACGACCGAAGCTCATCGAGATTAGTAGAAAAAGTTTTTTCTCTCTTTGCATTTTAAAACATATCACATAATTAGTAATTCAGTTACTTAAATTTATTTTCTGCAGGTCTTTGTTGTTCGTTTTCTATTTAAGGTGCTTGATTTCTACGCAAGTAGATATAATACGTACCTATTATTAATAAATTGATTTCCTCGTAATATTATCAGGCATGCAACATATTGTTTGCCACAAGAAACTAAGAAAATAGTATTTTATTTTATGTGCTTAAAAACCATCTAATGATCAAAACTGCTTCAAGCACATCCTTTAAAGGACCATAAGACGAATTATCACATTTTAATTTTGATAAACAATGATGCATGTCTTTGGGACTGCGTGTGTGAGTGTAGTGAAGCGTTTTTTTTTTTCGGTTATAAATACGTGCATTAAAACACCATCTCTGTAGCATGGGTGTGTAGTGAAGTGCTAGTGCAGTTCTAAATAATTACATTAGGTTACAGTAACTGCGGTAAATTGCCTTCTAAAGACCATACTTGAATTTTTGTGCAATTGTTAAAGAGTGACGCAATTGAGTTAGTAATTTTAGTTATGACATGTATACACCAATATTAAAAAATTTAACGCTTTTGCGTAATAAATTTAATAACATAGGAAAGTTTGGGTCATATTTTCATAAAACTTGTGTTTTTAATGCCTGAATCTCTCGTAGAAATAATATTGTATTTCGTCTTGAACGTAGTTCTTCTAGAAGAATAGGCCACTTTCAGATGACGTCATAGACGTTAGATACTAGTTAATGGATTAATTTAGTGTCGGCGCATCAGTTGTTAACGATTATTAACGTCATTCGCTGATGACAAATAATAGCACTTCGTCGTGTGCATTATGCAAATTATATAATTATTGATTGAGTATATATCACTGATTTTTTTAGATTTTAAACCCGTTGAAAATGTGCTGTTCGTGTTAGGTCACTCAAGATATAGAAAATTCATTAGTGCCTAGAAAAAGTGTTGGCAGTTGAACTCACCGTATTGGCAGCTGACGTTTACCATTGTAGCATTTTATGACATGTAGTTTGTGTAAACATTTGCTTCTTTCAAAACGCCAATAACCTCGAAAATTTTCAACTAATTAATGTGACGAGTTCAATTTTGATCATTAGGGTCATAGTTTGAATGAAAGCCCTTCACTCGTCAATGATGAATTATTCAACGCAAGCTGTTCCAGTAGTAGGTGTGAATTATAGAAATAATAAGAAATCACAATTTTTTTATATCACTAGTCATTAATCATATTTTGAAAAAGAATAATTTATTATGCACATGTTCTCGCCAAGGCAAAAATTTCTCTAGCATTCAGCAATTTATATTTTTATTAGTTCCTTCAAGCATATTTCATTGAAGACCAGAGAATTTGTTTTATCGACAATTTTCTTATTATTTTTTTATCAACATGCTCTGCCAACCTATACTAATCTGTATTAGTTTATACATATCTATGATTTTTGAGATACTGCCATTTTCTTTTCTTATTGTAATTTGTTATTCGTGTTTGTTGTATAATGTTTTCTTATAAAGCGGGAAAAGAATAGCTCATTGTGGCGCTCATTCCTTTATAGGCGCTTGCTCTTTATTCGTAGTCTTGAATCGAATTTGTGCTTTAGTCGCTCACGCAATCGGACAGTTAATGGTATTTATTATAACTGGAAAGTGCTTTATTGATTGTTCAAGTTAAGAATTGAAACTTATAGTTACTCGCATAAGAACAGAAAGTTTGTGTAATAGACGGTATTGCAATCCAACTTGGCGATTTTTCCAAATGCAAGCCAGGATTGATGTTTTTTTTTTAAATGTTATCCGAAACTAATATTTGCTGCTCACTATACGAACAAAAAGTATCCATACTAATGACAAAAAAAAAGCTTTTATTTCGCCTATTTGTTATTTTTTCGGGCAGATTTATGCAGAGTGGAATTCAATGAGTAGCGGATCTATTACTCTAGCCACTTGAAGTTCAATCTTGGATTTTAGACCCAATCTTACTCTAGTCTGATATATTTTTCTCATAATCAAAATTATTATCTAGCCTTTTGCTTACATAGAAGTAAATTTTGTGCATGTGTCAAGTTTGGCAGTGGGCGTTCACTGTAATTTAACGGAGCCCCATTTTTTATTTTATTTGTTTTAATATGCGATAAATATATTGATTGCTATGTGTTGTTATTGTTAGTTAAACGTTTCTAGTAAGAAGGGAAATCGATAGAATTGTTTCAGGTTCTTATTAAATCAGTATTCTCAAATATGCAATTTTTTGCTTTTTTGCATACCGTGTTCTGACGTGGTCAATTAAAGCCATCTATTTTCTTCTTTAATTCGCTTAATTAACTTCTAATTTGACACTATTTTCATCAAAAAGGTTGACTCTTTATCCCACTAGCATATTTTGTATAGATTCGACGAAAGTGACTAGCCAGTTGATTATTCTTCTTGATTTTTTTTCTCTAATATCGATTTATTAATCAGCAACAAGCGACGGAAGGCCTCTCATTAACCACTCTTTGTAAGGGAGCGCAGCCGTGCACCAACAAGCCCTGAATCCAACGGATGGATAGCTAGAGGTCAGCATAGCCCAAGTCCAGAGTGCGATTCATATACCTTCCCGAGCGTAACGCACAGGGCATCTTCGGCTTCGACACAGAGCAAAGCCCACCACAACAGCGCCGTTCAGTCATAGGCACTGGTTCACAGCGCCGGAGCACAGCGCTGTGAAGCAGTGGCTGTGTTGTGCAATGCAGATTTACTGTTAGCCGGAGTTACCCACAGCTCATTGATCTGAGGCTATGTGTAGATATTGCATGCTGATGGTTGGCGTTGGGCCCAGGGCCTGTTTACGAGTCAATTTTGTTACCCACGGCTGCGCTCCTAATCGAACGCCTTGGATCTCTCCAGACCTCCATCAATCAGCAGTGAACCACTCGGCTTTGTCCTCCTTCGGTCTTGCATAGAACCTGCCGTGCACCACCAGGCCGCGGATCGAATCTGACTTCCGGGCATCGTTAAATTACGTAATTTTGCGTTCACCGCATCTGAGGTTAGGCTTCAGGTAGCATAGTTCTGTTCCAAAATGTATCGTCCTTCGACAAGTGGCCGTTCGACCGAGGGCTGGTTCGACGCACGGCCAAGATACGGACGGCTTGAAGTGATGAAGGCTACAATCCGGAAGGCAGGAATCATGATGCTCCATTATATCCAGGGCAGTGGTGGTCTTCGGCAGGCGACCCGCAAGGTAAACAAAGCATTAAACCGTTTGTTAGATTAATAGAACAGTTGAACAATTGTTGAACTAATGCAAGGTTTACATCTAGCGTGGAAAAATGTAGCACTTGCCACGGGAAAAAAATAGTGTCGGATTTACTCCTACATGAAAACGATTACGGTTCGTATGCTGGCCGCCTGGGGGTGGTAGTGAAATTCAACAACTTTTGTGGTGGCTCACCGAACAACGATGCTCGTCATGGTTGAACTAAATAAGGTTCACCCACTAGGATTTCCGCCATTCAGTTCAGCTTTCTTGTAAGTCACTGAGATCGAGAAACCTAAACAATCCCGTCTTTCCCATGACGGATTGCTTGACTGGTTTGAGCGCATTTCGGTGATTGCTTAATGTTCGTGACGTCACTGAGAGATGTCCGTGACGTCACAGGCGAATAACACTACATCCGCAAAAATGAGCTCCTCATAAGTCAACCTTATTCATCACGTCTCGGACATAGTTCAATCATGAATTTACGGCCGGTCTCGCGGCCTCACTCCAAATTCCGTGAGCATAGAATATCTCCCAAAGTACTGCACGTAGCTCGATGAAAATTGGTACACACAATCATTATAGCCTAATTGTGATGTTTAGACGTCTCGGACAAATAACCGATCGGTTAAGAAATTGTTTTAGTTGACTCTCAATGAAGGAAGATATAAAATGATCGAATATTAGGCTGAGCTTCCTCGTTTGTACATTTACTTCGTTTATCTCTGCTTTAGGACCTTACCGTTAAAAAGAAATAACCTGCAGAATAGCCTGCAACTCTATTTCTGTTTACTCTGAGATCATTTCACTTTTAAAGTAATTTAAATGTCCATACTAAATGATTAAACAAAGGAATCATTTCAGCGTGCAAAACACAATTTTATCGTAGTGATTCGCCTTATATACCTATTATACACCTGTTATGCGCTCGAAATTTTCACACCACGCTGAGACATACCGAATACAACTTGTCGGCGACGTGGAATTGAAGGTAAATATGTCAACACGACTGATCTTGCGACTTCAAGCGATAAATCCTAAGTATTTCGTTGTGTTTTGCTATTGCTTGCATTTTTTTTTTCTTGAAACTTGGCAGTCCGAATACTTCGGAAAGCGACCCTTGTTTACGATCAAAACATGTCATAAAATTGTCTGTTATAGTTGTCTTAACTCACCATTTTTAAAACTCATACTTTTCGGTTTGAATTAATGAGTACGAGTGTACGACCACGAGCCTGAGAGGCTGAGCCCAGGCCAGAGGCAAGACAAAATTGAAAGGATCTCATTTACTAAGAAGGAGCTGATCCTGAGCTGCCAAGTGCAAGTCAGATTTGTGACTGGGCTTCATGTTGGCAACTTTGCATAAAAGACTAAAAGTTTAATGAAAATGAAACTGCTAGATTATGTAGAAATCGCAGACTCTCAGTCCAATTTAAGAGAAATTAGTTCTATCTTGAAATTTTTAAAACCCAAACTCTGAAAGTGGAAAATTGGGCTGATTGCTTCCAGAAGCAAAGCAAGAATGGGATAAAAACATCTTTGATTCCAGAGAATTTTTTATTTCACCTACTAGGCCTATTCTTATGAGTCCATAGTGGCAAACCAGACACCAGTGATTGTTTAGAATCAGTTCATTTTTAATTTCCTCATTTACTCAAGATTTTAACAGATTTCTTATGTATGATAATTCTGGTATCCAAGATACTTTACTCTACTTATAGGACTCAAAAATGAACTTGAGGAAGAGTCTAAAAAACTCTCTGCTTTGCCACTATGCTTATGACAATGTTCAAATTTCTTTGGTGAAAAATATAAAAAGCAGCATTTTTAGCCACAATTTGGGAAAATCTCTAGTAAAACAATCCCTTTTAAGTTTTAATGATATTACCATTAATTTTTTGAAAAAAAATTTTCTATCCAAATAATGCAATAGGTAGGGTAAACGCGGTATATTCCGACCATGGTCAGGAAGATGTGCCAGGTGCGCGGGAATTTATTTTGTCATTTAACGACCTGTGCGGTGCGCCGTACTATGCTGGTGAAAAAATGCACCGTGCGCCGTACTTTAGAAAGCTAAAATAGTTCTACTATTTTAGTCGACAATATACGCGAGTATATTGACTACGCGAGTCGAACTGACAATAATAAAATGTAAGACATGTCCAGGTTACTTCTGACTCTTTTGCTT